>NW_010406335.1:112962-139918 GCF_000710305.1 Buceros rhinoceros silvestris | reverse complement strand
AGCAGGAATACCACAGAGATCATGGAAAAACCCCCTAGAATTCTGCTTGAAGAAGAAATATGTGGAACAATAACTAAATGCAAACAATCCTTCCCCTGTGAAGCTTTTCACAGAAAACTATTAGTGGTGGAGAGAAATCTGCAGTGCATTTAGACAGCTTAATTTATGAAGCTTGCCAAAATAATTAAAAGAAATCCTACAAACTTTTCAACCCGAGTAGAATCTTTTCATTTAATGAGTTCAAGGAATGCCAAATGTCTTGATGAATGTGAATTTTAAGTCCCTAGGCACGATAACCTATTAAGAATCTTGCCCACACGCAGTCTCTCACGTGCACCAGTTCTGTCTAGTCCTTGCTCAAAGCAGGGACCTTCTTCTTGTGTGCAGCTTGAGATTCTGAGTATCACGCTGCCATCACCACGGTAACCGATAGACCACCAAAATTTCAGAGAGGAAACAAACTCCATCCTCCTACTTGTCTCATTATATACTGAGAGAGGTGATTCTTACTTCCTACGTTATGATGGTATTGTGAGAAGGTTGATGTGAAACAAGGCCACTGCCATGTCCAAACGTGACAAAGTCAAGAAAACAACCAAACTCAGTCATCCCTTGTAGCAAGTGTTGCACTAGGTGACAGTGGATGTACTACAACATCTGGGAACACTGCGGCTGGGAGGCTAATAGCTTCTAAGAGTATTTTCAGCTACATTTACGGACTTGAACCGAGAGTCCAGAACGATCAGGAGACAACCCTGACTGATGAGGCTACAGCACTCGTTGGAACAGTGCCATTCACGTAAGTTCTTCCTTTGGCCCTGCACAGCAGCAGGCAGCATCTTCCAAGAGGCAGAAGAACATACAGGCCAGCACTGCAGCTGGCAGCTGAGGAGGAAACGTGAAGTTACCACAAAAGGCTTTTCCTCTAGAGTCAGCATTTACACGAAGTATGATAAAAGATAACACCATGTTCATGAACACTCTCAAGGCAGCCGCCACTTGTGGCTCTTTGCCTTTTCTCTGTACAGCGGGTTCAGACCTTTAAATCAGTTCATTCCTGAGGGCCTATTCCTGACACGTTGGGCTCACTACATCAACAAGCACATACCTGTTTACCTACTGTCCACAGCTAAACACAGATATCCACCAGGTAACCTGCTCTGCCAAGATATAGCTGCACCCGGGCTGAAGACCAGCAGTGATGCCTGAGAGTAGCAAATAGAGTAAAGCTCTTATCTACAGCTCTAAATCCATTTATATTCTTACTTGCACATGACTTATGTTGGTTTCAGTGGGTGGCAATTCTGCTTCTCTGACAGTATTTTATAATAAGAGATCTATCTAAAGTAAAGAGGGATATATATTTCAATTCCAACAGCGCACTCAGGGTGGAAACAGACTTCCAGCTGAAGACATTCTTGTAGATGTATTTTATTGGTTTGATAGAGCATCAGCAGTAAAAAATGACTATGTGGAATTTATCAATTAACTGACATCAGCCTAAGACAAATCTTCAGCACCTCACGACAGTCTGCAGCGGCTGCCTCCACCTGCAGTGCTGTGGGATGAACTCTGCTAGCTGTACACTAGCTCTTTTCAAGCAATTTTCATTTTTGTGAATGTAAATATTTTTATTCTCAATTGTTACATACAAAGGCTTTTAAGTGAGCAAGAGAAAAAACATTCCAAGATGTAGTTGTGTTATATTTCTATTTTTATGGCTTTTCCTTGTAATGCCAAAGTACGGTGCATTTATTTGGTTTGACCTAATTAAGTAATACATGAAAACCTACTTCACTGAAGTTCACTGATGGCAGCTACGGCTGCAAATGACAAACACAAGGACTCACTGGGTAACTGCTGCACACTGCAATGTAATCAAAGGCTGAAATATAAAGACATGCAATGAAAAATGCAGCTGTCCTCCAAAACAAACTTACTACTGGTGAGGTTTTACATCACAATCCTCCAAATACAAGCACAATGTATTTACTGGAGAACTTGTAAGTGATAATGAGCTAAGTTACCTAGGACAGATCAGTCCTTATATAGCGAGGATACAGTACTAACACATTGTTCACGAGCCTTGGAAGAGGTATCTTAAAATACCGAGAGTCTGGGAGAAATTGCCAGAAACAACAAAACCTGCCATACCAGGACCTAAACACAACATGCTGGTACCTAAAGCCTGATCATCAGCATCGATGAACGTCTGAGGGTATCTGCGAGAAAACTTGGCTGCTTTGTAGCTAGGAACTGATTCTTGGGACACCACAGCCAGTGTGCAAGAGCTGTGGTGTGCCACAAAGAGCTGCCCCTACTCGTACAGCAGCTATAGTTGTGGGTGAACTGTCCTGTCTAAACACAGATTAGCAGTAAGGCACCCACAGCAATGAAAAACGTTATCCCCAAAGGAATGGCATGGAGACAGCACCCCACTGCAGCAGAAACATGTTATTAATAAGTAGAGTTGGCTATTCTTTGTCCTTGAAACACTTAATAGTAAACTGTTTGAGTAAAACTTGGACTCCCATCTTCTGCTTCACTTGCAGGTCTTTGTAGATGGCATGAATCTCACAAGCTATGACAACCACCATATCTGGAGGAGTAGCACTTGGCTTTCTGACTCTCAGCACAGAAAGTAATGGTAAGAACATTGGCAAAGGCTACAGGCAGGCTGTTGGGACTGTGCCTATCTAAACTTGAAATGGGATTAGCACCTGCCTCCTCTCTCCTTTGTGTATCTCTGGATTCATCACTTCTGAGACCGTTCCCATTATCCAGCTGCTCCTGCTATTGGTGACAGAGTGGAAGCCAACTGGGAGGAACGTCTCAGAAGCCCTTCACAAATGCTGGGGCTCTCCCACGGGATACAACAGCATTTTTGTCACAAAACCCCAGGGACGTGCTCAGTGCTGTCCTTTCCCCTGAAGACTTGGTCATTACAGGATTGCAGATACAGAGAGCACTGCGCCAGCTTTGCCCTGTGGAGCACGCCGCTTTGCCAGCTGTGATCCAACAAAGATGAAATCAATGCTATCTGTTGGTCAGCAGCACTGCTGTAGCCAACACACACATTGTGCATAGGACCCAGCAGGTCATCTGTCTTTTGAAGGTCCTCAGACACACGTGCCAGCTGCAGTTTCCTTCACTGATCCTGTTCTCTGCTGCTTTTCAAAGCAGTTCTAGAGAGTGCTGACACAAGCCACTACTCTCAGACAGCAGCAAGAATAATCAAAAGCCCTAGAGAAGTTTCACCACCTAGAGTAGCCACACTCCTGGCATTCCAAGGAAGAATACTTCCAGGATGGGGTCAGGTTGTGCGGTCTCTGCAAATGTGTGGCCTTGCAGGAGGATTGGAGCAGAGGCATCTCAGTAAAAATGATGCATTGCTAGACATATAGGAGAAAATTCTGGTTAGTTTGAAGGTTAGGCATCAACATCTAGGGAATTTTATTTCTGAGCCAGGTGTGTTCCAACTGTGGTTTTATAGTGCTTCCTTGTCATGTCAAAGCACTGTGCATTTATTTGGTTTGACCTAATTAAGAAACATGAAAGCCTACTCGGGTCACTCTAAATTTGAGCTAGTGAGAAATTGCTAAGAGAGATTCCTCCATCTCTGAAAACATTTAAATTTTATAGCCATGTTGTCACCAAAGCAAAATTAGAATCGCTGAACAGTATCATCTGTTTTTCCATCTTTATTTCTCTTTATACTGGCATTCAGCATAGTAAATATGCAATGATATTATACCCCCATCTTCAGCAGATAATGGACAATCCACTAGCTGGATTTATAGCTGTCGCTTTGCTCCTAGGACCCGTAGCATGTATTGAAAGGATGTTACAGGTTTCAGAATCCTGGGTTTGATATATCTAAATGCTTTTAAAGCTTTACTGGCAATAGAAATTCATTCTGTGAGCTGTACACCACTAGGCTGATGTCAGAGAACACGATATTAACTTCCAGTCATTTTGCTGCGTCGCTCTCCTCGTGATGTAGCAAAGAACTTGGTAAATGCTCAAGCATCTTCTAACTTAATTTACAACAGGTCTTTTGACACAACAGCAAGCTGAGCACATCCCAGTTAAAAATACTGTATTTCCCAGTTACACTAGTTTATTTCTCAGTTACTTGGGTGACACACATGAATACTAAAGAGCAGGATTCCTGATTCCGCTCTGGAATAGGTATGTCAGTAGATTTCAGCTCTCTGGTGCAATCCTGTCAGCTGTACAAATCTGAATGACTATCTTCAAGTGGCAGTTATATCAAAATTTGCTAATATCGTTGTCAAAAATAAAAGTCAGTAGTTTCAGTTGATCTTTGCGTTGTTCAAAATCACGCTGACCAATTACATGGCAGTGCTTCATCTAGTGCTGATAATTTTGTGCTTCTATTATGCAAAGTGGATCATACAATAGTCATCTGTCACAGACCTTCCTGCTCCCTAAACCTCTTCTGAAGAGTGTCACGCAATTCCCTTCCATCACACTTGCGCTGACAATAAACTGCAACTTCCACTAGGAAAAAAAGGTAAAAACATGATTGTCTGGACCAGATTCACAACTCTTGATAAACCCCCTTGAAGACTGAATCGGTGTAAACCAGTCGTGGAGCTGCTCTGTCCAGCTCCCGCAGTGCTGCAGGATGACAGCACGCACCACTCCACAGCTTGGGGTGGAGCAGGAAGAATAATGGTTGGACTCGATGATCTTAAAGGTCTCTTCCAACCAGATGATTCTATGATAACAAGAATCTTCCCCCTCCTCGAGTACCATCAACCTCATGGGAAGAGCTTTAGAGACTGAGATGCACAACAAAAACAGTTCAGTTTTACAGCAAGAGTTACGCTTACAAAATCTTAACACCAGATTGGAAGAAGCTTTAGGAGGACAGGGATGTGTTATGCGTGCTTTAAAATGGCCGTTTGGGAAACCGAGTCCAATGCAAAATATAGTCCGAGTTTCAACAAGATTTTTGGCAAAAATTCAGTAAGTTTGAGCGAGGACTAAACCCATTAGTGGTCTAGTTTCACACACACTCAGATTTGAGGCTGTAAATGTCACACAGCTCATGCAGTCATTAGTCATCCCTATGCGCAACACATACATACAGAGGCAAAATGAATGCGGCTGCTGACTTATAGCAAAGAGCTCTTAGGAACACCTATCTTGAACATTAATATTGATAAAAGTATCATTAATAATATGGGATAGCAGAGTAAATTGGTTTCAATATATATAAGAACCTCTCAAACTTTTTCTCCTACAGCTGGGGTAGAACCCCTGCCGACATTTATATAAATTCAATTACTATTTTTTTTATATATCTTGGTAATTTTTCTTGCCTCTGTACGTGAAGAGTCCAGATAAACAGGGACTGAATGCTGAAATGCTTTCAGAAAAGCAATTGACATAAGATTTCCAGCCCCAGGCTGACGAACGAAAAGGCCTGGAGAACCAAATCAGCATTCAGAGGCGAATTCCCTGCCCGCATACGTGAAGGCAGCTCCGCTGGGCAGAGAATTTTCCCCCCAGTCCTGTGACTGCTGACCCGAACTGAATCCACTCTCCTGCAGCACACTGAAGACATGGCCTGACAGGACCTTGCTGATGCTTTTGCAAACTCCCAGCTAAAGGTGAGATAAAAGACCACGAGAAACCTTCACATTCTGGTTTATCTTCACAGCTAAAGCTGCACCAGTAGATACTACCTCTCTCTACCATGACATGTCCTCTCCTCATGTGTCCTTGCACATTAGCTGCCCTTTAAATGGCTCATCCATTTTTCCGTCTAGAAAGAGCATCTCCTTCTCTGTTTTCTTTTGAGGATATCTAATGAACTGCCTGACCCAGCAGCATTTTTCACGTGGTCTGCTCTTAATGTTTCAATATTCCAGTTTAGACAATATCCACTTGGAGGAGTTCTTTGCTCAGCAGCAGGTAAGAAAATAACTTGACTCCCTAATGAAAACCTCGAAAACATCCCAACTACTAAAGGGTAATGAGACATGGCCCTGATTGATTACCTAATAACCTTTATCTAGATACTAATGAATGTAATAAATTGTGGGGTTTATGGGTAGCCCCTGCTCAGAGACCATCTTTTAAAGCACCAACTTGGAGAACACTAAGTTGACTTCCAGCTTCAGTTCCACTGGAAAAAAAAAAAGCCTGCGTAATGTGTAGACTTGAACTGACAATCAATCAGCTGAGATGTTAAAGTGAAACAATCTAGGGGAATAAAATAGCATTAAATAAAGTCTGAGTATTATTGGGGGGAAAAAAAAATCTGTATTTAAAAGTTCAGGCATACTTTGGAGGTCATAAGGGCTAGCCTGAATAGTGATAGTATTTTATCGTTATGGTTTTTTATTACAATATTTCATAATTAATTAGTATCTTAAAATCAAGTCCAAGGCAGAAAATTTTTCAAGCATGTCAGAACTGATTGTAACATTTGCAAAAAAAAAAAAATCCAAGCACCTTGAGATACTAAATCCCAGCTCCAAAAGTCACGATTTCTTGACTCCAGATTTCCAAAGGTATTTACTTATCTAATTCTCATGTAAGTCAATGTTCTGACTATAAGACTTTACATCTGAAGTGCTTTTGATATCACTTAGTCTTTCCAGATTTGGAAAGCAGGATTTTCAAGCTTGCTAGTTTTCGGTTGCCATTTAAAATCTTACCCCTTATACTTTTGTTCTAAAAGAGGAAAAATGATCTGGGATTAAAGCAGAGTAACATTTACAGGACCTTCTATTTGGATTGCCACATCTCATATTTGGAGACAGAAACCGAGTCCTTACCATTTTTAGTGTTACTTGGCATCTCCAGGTCTCTTTTGTTCCTCCGCTTCTTTAGGCCAGGGACTTGTGGCCAGTCTTTAAGAGGCTTTTGTAACTCAAGGACTCCTCCTACATACAGCCTGATCTTTGCATTTCTCCAGTTCAGGTAATACAGTCAAATCTCGGTGTCAAACAGCAGCTGATCATCACACATGTGCCAGGAAGGTACAATGTGTTCTGGCCCTTGCCCCTCCAGCTCAAGGACACCGGCCATGCCAGAGGAGCACCTGGCAGCTCCCTCAGGCAGTGGGCTCTGCTCCAGCCTCATTACGAAAGCCAGTGGGTAGGATGAATCTAGCAGGATAAAATTTGGTCTAAAACGCTTGGGGGTGGACTGATGGTAGCAGAGCATCTCACAGCGAGGCAGAGCACAGCCCATCTCTCTTGACATGATATGCTAAGAGCAAGCACTACCCGGTGATTGCTGTGAGTAGATGCTCTGCATCTGAGGAACAGTTTTACCATTATTTAGTTCTGAAAGAAACCAGATAACTCTTGCAGGGTGTTCATTGCTAAAACATTTTTTTCCTACTCTTTACAAATCTGAGACAAGTCTTAAGAGCTCCCAGGAAACTGAAACATCTCATATGAATGCAAGAACAGTCACATCAATAAGGCCTATTTACAGCAGCACTCATGAATCATCAGTGCCTCATGCTCATAGGGCAAATATTAATAGCCTTTTACTTTTTTTCATGATAGCATTTCTTGCCACCCAAAATCAACATCAACACAAATGAACAATGTACAAGAGAAATTTTCCAGTATTGTCTCCATTTTAAGATCCCAGTGTTAGTTTTCCAACTTTCCGAAAGATTCGGTATAAATTGGTAGTAGCTTTGTGGCAGTATCAATGCCCATAATTATAAATATTCACAGAAACAGTAAAAGAAAGAGCTTTACTTTTAGTAAGACAATTGATTCTCTTGTAGAATTCACTAAGCTGTACTATAGACCATCTATTTTCTGTTGAGAGAGAACATTTAACTCTTACCGGGTCTCTGCATCACTGCCCATTCCCTGTGTTGGGAAGAACAGCGTTTCAGCTGCTTTGTGTGGTGTTAACAAACAACGTCTGCTCCAGACTGCAGAGAAAGCCGCAATCGCTCCGTAGCGATGATTTATAGGCAAAGTGCAGTCATGCAGTCTCACCAGAAAGCGTTTCTCAACGTGCAGCACTTGGTCTTTCAGAAACACCTCGACTTGCACCCTGGTTTTCCTGGTTCCTAAAGCACTTAACCTACAAACTAATCCTGGGTTCAAATGCTACCACTGCAATGACAGTATCCGCTGCGTGAAAATAACAGATGCACCTTGAGGACAGGTCTCTCACAGGTGTAGCCGGGACTGACAATGTGTGAGACACCCCAAAGCCAGCCTCTACCAGCAGTGACAACGCAGACCTTGCTTCAGAAGGCAAAGCTCGTTTATCGCTTCTTTTAGCAAGCTGTACGCAGAGGTCCAATTTTTTCCAATTTCCTTTTTCTTTTGAAACCTCGAATAGCACATAATCTTTGCAAGCCCTGTGAAGTATGAAAAGGTTTCCGAGAAGGAACCTCAGATACTAGTCGGAGTGGATAACATTATGATTTTATAAAAATCCCACATGAACAGTTATTTCCAGAATTGGAAACCTCAGGGGTTTGACAGATTTATTTTCTGGAGGCACATATAATGCACAAATTAAATAGAAAAAAAAAAACTTTTTGTAGAGGTAAAAATAGAGCTAAAGTTCAATTAATTGTTAAGATGCAGATACTGTCCTCTCAGCACTATATAATTCCAAACTGCAAAATAATCTTGTTTATATTTTTCTCACTGTGCAGATGAGGGACAAATGAGAACAAATTCTGCATTTTATGGCATCTAAATGCATGCTGCTCCTTCTAAACACAAAGCATAAATATAACACACACTCTAACGTCAACTATATTATATCTTTGTCAAACAACACAGCTTTAAAATAGCGACACTAACTACCAGAACATGCTCTAACTAAACCACCTCATAATCCTACCAGCATAAATATTATCTCCTTCATCTTCACTCACCCTGTTTGTTAACCTTGTCCGCTCCACTCTAACTATATTCCACAACATCACTTTTCAAGCTGAGGACTTTGCGTTTTGTTACTTTATAAATTCACTGACCAGGAAATTAAAAAGATACTAGAAACATAATACTAGATACTAGAAAACATAAAAAGGCATCATATTAACTAATTAGGTGTCCAATCAATTTTAGTAAAGGGCACAGTAAATTTATTTTTATGTTGCTGCTAAATATCAGACAAATGGTACCACTAATGTTGTCTGCATTTCTATTAATTAATGCTCTCCGCGAATGAAAGGAGTTAAAGGAAATTATCCTGGTTTATATATTAAACTGGGGTTCAGTCTTCCTGCCTCATCGTAGCTAAAATGATTGATTTAAGCTTAACAGCAACCATTAAGTATTAGGAAAGCATTACTGCAACAAGGGAGACACACGTGGGTGCCACCAGTTCAGCGACAGTATGTGCCCTGTATAAATAATAGGTTCAGAGCTAGATCCATCAAAGGGAGAACAGGAAGATGTCTTGAGAGAGAGAGAGGGAGAAAATGAATTCGATGAATCACGTAAGTGGCAGCCTACATCTTGAGGGAACAGCTCTACATACTGTAATTATGAATGTGTTACATGCAGAGTTTCATCAGAGGAGGAAAAAAAAAAAAGCTTAGAAACAGCATGTTGGTGGGTACTCTGCCTGGGTGGTTCCAGTTCAGGAACACAAACACGTCCAAACCAGGCTGGGACCTAAAAGGTCTGAGAGTCGCACAGTCTCTTCTGCAAGGCACCACCTGGGAGAAGGAAGGAAATACAGGACTCCGGGTGTGCTTTCTAAAGGTCATTATCTTGCCACAGAGCTCCTATCAACCACAGATCAAAACTGCAGCAGCCAGGCCACCCCTTTCTGTAAGTTAGGGAAACTCTCACCCAGCTTCTTTCCAAGTACATAGGGCAGTAAAGCATCTGCATTTCTAGAATAAAACTTACTGCAATAATTTAGAGGACCTATGTCACACAGTATTTGTGGGAAATATGGTACAAGGCCAGTTAATACTGATGCTGGCTGGCCACACGTTCATCTGTTTACTCTTATGTTCAAGGGTGGCATTGTCTGCCATCCGTCCCACAGGACCGATTCCTTCATCACCCAGACTGGCTTGCAGAGCCCACCATCTCCCTGACTCTTCCGGCAGGCCCAGGCTTCCTTCCAGGGCAATCCACCCAGGTGGGGGGCACAGCCTCTGCATTCACAGCCAGGTCCCATCTGGAGCACAGATCTAAAATTCACTCGCAGATCTCCCAGTTTAGAATTATCCCGGGGCTACTCGTGTTGAGAAAGTTATTCAGAAGCTCAAGAGCCTCTGAAAAGAGACAGATGCAATGCTGTCATATCAGTGACTGCGTCTACGAACAGCAAACTGCAGAGCCAATCCCCACTGCAGCTTTCAGAACCGATCATTTATAAGCAACTCACAGACTGAGTTGTAATTACATGTGGCATTCACTGAATAATTTCAAGTTAATGAATGTGTTCATGAGTGCTTAAAGCCCTTTCACAGATCATTCATACACAAAAAAGGCTTCAGAAGCACCTCAAGAACTTTTGGCAAAGAAGCTTTCACCGTGAGTGGGGTTTGCAAGTTTAAATACTCCTTGATGCTTTGGTAAATTAAAAGAAGGAATTTTTCTCAGCAGAGTTAGATTAGACTCTAGGTTGGATTATCAGAGGGTCTAAACGAAGCCCATGCTATTGAAATCAATAGGAGAACACCATGTTAGACACGTTTAGCATCTAGCTCACCAGTGTGGCAATCCTCTGTAGGCAGTCACCGCTCCAGGGGTTTACAACCACCTCTCTCCACAAACCCCTCCTTAAGCAGCAGCATCTATTTTGGGAAACTGCGTTCCATTTTGCCCTAGTGCTTTCAGACGCTGTAGCTGAAAATGAGTTGGGCCAAAACTGATTACCAATGAAGTCTAAATAGTACTGCAGGAACAGCCTTTGGCCTTCCAGCCATCTTAGATTCTTTACTGCAGTGGAAAATTAAATTCGTTATATACATCACAACATTTTTGTCACTACCAAGCCATTTCATCCCCCTACTTGGCTAGGAGGTTATGCCCTATGTTGTTAGATAAGCTTGTGGTCAAAGAAACTCAATAATATGTCGTTTCTGGAATTGATTGTGGTGAGGTGTTACAAGGGAGCTAACCAAGAAAATGTAAAGAAGCTGCAGCTGGTGCCAAGATAGGAAATGGAAGCTCCTTCAGCCTTACACTTTCTTCTCTCCTCCAGCTACTCATGGGAAAATAAGAAGACTATGAGGTCTTAAAAGAACTCTGAAGCATTTTCAGATCTCTGCCAGGTGTTTCCAGAGGCCACTTCTACAAATCGTGAAGCAGAGGTAGGCAGGATCACAAAGCATCTCCTAGGTGATTAATTTTCTGACTGCAAAGGAACAATAAAAGCACATGCAAATTCACAGCTCATAAAACATCTTTTAAAGAATCACAAGACAGGAAGTGGGATGACCTACATCTTTAATCTAGCTTCTTCGTATCCATCTCAGAAAATTCCCATGCAATAAACTTTAAGGCTCTGTCCAGGTTTATTAAATTGCTGATAGTTCGAGGTAGCCTGCACTGTACACTCAAAAGTTTGACAGGTCCTGGAGATTTTCCACAGGTAAAGAAAGCAGTGGCTGATGGAGCCACAAGTGCAGCAGCTTTAATTTTAAACCACATATTTCGTTTTTCTCTTTAACCTAAACATCTTCTTTTAGTGCAAAATAAAATGACTGTACAACATAGCTAACCTAGTTTTTATTAAACTTCAGTGGGAGCCTATTCAGTCTGTGATGAGCTAGCATTGATTTGAACTAAAAGCCATGTAGATTTATAACATGTGGATTTAAAGGTGATTGTTGTCACTGCCCCACAGATGCCAATGGACTGCCAGGGGGAGAATACATTAGCTTGTAAACAACAAAAGAGAAGAGAAAAATATTAAAAAAGAGAGAGTATTTGGCATATATTGCAGATATTTGGTGAACCTACTGCTGAGTAAAATGGGTGAGCTTAACGAGATACAATTAAAAATTCAATATTGTATCATCATGTGTTCAACTTTGTTACCTCAAAGTGATTTAACCAATACCTCTAAATGAATCGTTTTGCCCTTCTTCACCTTCAATATACTTTATACATAAGAATACATTGCCCCAGGAATCGCAAGCTGATCCATTGCTATCCCAGACATCTGCAAAGGGCTGACACAGAATTCCTGATTCCTATTGGAGCATATTGCTAGATCTGGCCTCCATTTACATTATAAAGGGATCTACGAAAACTGCAGCACAAATCAGTGATAGGAAAAGTAAATGGCAAAAGAAATTGCATTTATCACCACTTCTAAAAAAAATCGTGAAAGAAAAGTCACAGGAGATAGTGAGTGTTTTTACTTTCTATCCTCAATTTTTCTTTTAAGCTGTTAACCCATCCCAGACTAGAAGATGATACTCATGCCCTCCAAAAAATAAAACCCACTGAGTATACAAGGTGACAAGACTGTTCCAATGGGGCTGGAATTTCTCCCTACAAGAGGTAAAGCAGGGGCAAGAGCACCCCAGGCTGACCTGATGATGCAGATGGGGTGGCTGTTGCCTTCTTCCTGCCACAACGCAGCGCAGGCACCTAGCCAGGAACGTTAACAAAGTGAGGGAAGAGGGTCACATCCATGCTCCCTCCAGAAATCAGCTCCTGAGGCTCAACTGAAATGTTTCCAGGGCCTGATGAGGTATAAAGGTTAGAGAGCAGTTTGGATACAAACCACCACTGACCTGTGGGCTGGAGAGGTCCTTTCAGAACGGGGTACCTTCAGGCCCAAGCAATGTACCCATAGAATGCTGCTCATCAATAACCTTTCAAAGCCATAAAACCAAGTGAAATAAGCCCTCATCTTTTCCACTGAAAGTTCTTCTGCAAGCCACAATTTTGATATGGAAAAATATATACATTTTTGGAAGCCAGGAAGAAGGTAGGAGAAAACCTATTACACAGATGCCACGATAACTACTCTCCAGTCATTTGGTAAACATATTTGAGAACACTTGTCATCATCGTTTTCATTTTACTGATCTTACAGTGCGTAGTAAAAGAAACACCTGTGAAAACAAATGCAAGAGTGATTGCTCATTCAGTCAGAGGAAGTTACGTTTTGCTATCCTGCAAAATCAACGATGAAAATTTAAAGCAGGAAGTCAATGAGCAACAGTCACTGCTGTTTAACTGGCTGAGCAGTGATCTCTGTCAAATGACAGAGACCTATGGCTGCACCTCTCAGCCAAGAGGTGACCAGATTCTACAAATTTACCATGTAATTTGGCAAGTTTGATGGTTTTTGACTTCACATTCCTTGAAAAGATGCCTTGAGTCCACCTATTTCACATATTTCTCTGTGCAGATCTACAGATCCGTGTACTCTCCAACCTCTTCAGATCACCTCCTAGGGACAATTTGTTGGGGATGGCTTTGTAACACCCCTCAGCCTTTGCATATGGATGAACACACAGGTACTGCGACCGACCAGTCCTCAGACCACGCTCTTAAGCAAACCCTTGATATGTCAGGAATGAGGAACTGGGGAAGAGAACTTGAAATGTCTACCATCACATGGCACACCTCACCTGAGGAACGGAAAGCACTGGATCATACCAGCAAAATCCTATCCTAGAGATGCAGATACTAATCAAAGAAGGAAAGTGATTTCGCAAAGGTCATATCTAATTCTATCACTAATTAATGACAGTGTTTGTGCAAACCCTGAATTTAAATCCCACACCTCTGAGTAAATGACTACACGCAAAACTTCACCTGTTTTAACAGGAATACAAAGACAAAAGTTTAGTAACATCTAAATGTTCTTTTAGGTAAGAAAGTCTGTGCATGCATTATGTATGTTCCTTCATCGTTCTTCAGTTTTAACACTTAAAGCAAGTCCTTTTCAAGTGTCTTTTGGCTTTGCATTAGCTGAATTTAATTGTAAGTGCTAACTCAGGAGTCTCAGAGTCTCTCAGCTCATTAGTGAAACATGCACCAAAAGAGTTAAGTAGGCAACTGACATTTTATCTTTTTGTACCTTTAAGCTTATTTTAATTAGAACAGATCCATTTTTTTGGTAAATTCATAAATAACTTTCCTCATAATGAATTGCCTCCCCATGAAATTTTAAGATGGATTTGAATTTGCCAGGAGAAGGATGATTTCCTTTGTAATTAACTAATGTATCAAAAGGGATCATTTACAATGTCTGTGGTCAACGTCAGTCATAACTGTTACAGGCAGCACAGCAGGGCATGACTAATGAGCACATGATGGAATCAAAACTGACAGACAGAAAAGTCATAAATCATTAATTTGCGTCCTGAGTTTCACATTTGAAATGGGCAGCTCATATCAACGTGATTTGTGGATGAGCTACAAGCTTGAAGTAAAATCTGAAACGTGGCTGCCATTCCTCTCCTCAGAAAGCAGCCGAAGAGTTGAGCACTGACTCTCATAGTGTCCCACATGACGAGACAGGCACCAGGACCTATTCCACTTCCCTCAGCAGATCTTCTAAAATGTAATGTCTCTCAGGGGTGCTCCTGAAAATGGAAGTATTGATTACATAATATACTAAAGTGATAGGTGCTCTATAAACACCTAAGATCAATAGCAGCCTTACCCCGCTTATCCTGGACAGCAACAGTCTCCACTCTAAATATTGACTCTTCTCTCATCTCAGCTCCTCTGCCTAACCCAATTTGTTCCACCCCAGCAACTTTCTTACTCAGTCCCCAGATAATCACTCTCAAAACAAGGCAGCTCGAGCATCTGTCATTTAAAGTCCTGGAAACTCTTTCCAGTATCTCCCAGTCCTTCTATGAGTGGTTATGAGCAGATCATGCTATTTCTTGGAAAAAGAACGTCACAGTGTTCAATCTTCTTACTCTAGTTCAAGGAAGTGGTGAGTGACCGCAGTGACCTGTGGTCAGTGCTGTAGAGGAAGTCAGCCTGAAAGACCACATGTGGTTTATGACATTTCAATATCATACGGGCTTGATCATGTCATCGTGTGGAAGGAATGACCGTGTAATCAGAGCTACAGCTATATCACATGGACATATCCAAACAATGGAGAAAAAAAGGGCTGTAAATCTCATACTCTCCTCAAGTATCACTGCTTTTTAAAAATGTGATGGCTATTAGGCTATGCATATATTCATTATTCAAGCAGCACGAAATAATAGCAGATACATAGAGCAAAAAGCTGCTGAGGTCCTGATAGCAACAGCATCCGTATTCCAGGGGGTTTCTTCCACTTCACGCAATCTGGTCCCACGTACTGCAGAAAGTCCATTTGTACTTGGGGTACTTCAGCTGCACTCCCCAAGTCTGCCTCCTAGTTTTGTTTCATCCAGAAGGAATCTACTTCACGTGCTTTGAGACTGCTCTCTGGTGCTAACCAAAGTGCATACAGAGGGATGACCAGAAGACTGGCTTCAAAACATGCTCCTTACCCTAAAACCACTAAGACACACCGCCACACATATCTGCCTCGTATCCAAAGATGCCCAAAGATCTTCTCCAAAGATGGGCCCCGTCTTACCTTGATACACATCACAGCACTGAACTCAGTGAACGTCAAATGTCCAAGAAATTGCTTCAGGGTTAACAGGTATGCTTGAACACAGCAAGCCATGCCACGTGCAGAACAACTCTTTTGTCCAACCAAGAGACTCTAAGAGGCAGGGCACAGTGCTGCGTGTGTCCCGGCTCTGACCAGCAGTTCCCAGCTAGGTGTGGAGTCCTGCTGAGTCCGTTCCTGGCTGCCCAGAGAGCTGCAGGCACAGCATTAGGGAAAGCATAATGGTCACAAGAGCTGGGGTCATGCACCTACCTGGACTTCTGTAAAACCTTTGACGCAGTCCCCCACATGCTTCTCTCTAAATTGGAGAGATAGGGATTTGATAAGTGGACTGTTCAGTGGGTAAGGAGTTGGTGGATGGTCACATCCAGGGGTTAGTGGTCAACAGGTCAATGTCCAGATGGAAATTGGTGACAAGTGGGATCCCTCAGGGGTCCATACTGGGACCAGTGCTGTTTAAGATCTTCAATGACACAGACGGGGGATCGAGGCTGCAGCCTTCTGCAGCAAGTTTGCAGATGACACCAAGCTGATGCAGTTGCAGGTGTCCCTGCTCACTGCAGAGGGGTTGGACTAGATGACTTTTAAAGGTCCCTTCCAACCCAAACCATTCTGTGATTCTATGAAAAAAAAAGAGTGACAAATATGCCCTCATGTTGAAATCAGACCAAATAACTTTTATATGCCAAATTACTTGCCTGAATTAGGTATGACTGAGCAAGCTCCTCTGAACTGATTTTGTTCCTAAGAGCAGAGAAAAGAAATATAAATTAATACAAATATCATTTAAAAAGTCTCCACATCAACTCTTTACTTAGTTTTGTTTCTAATACTTCTTTCCCCTTGTCCAACCTGCCCACTCATTCCTGGTTTTTCAGAGTCTTGGCAGAATGGAACCTTATCATCACGGTAAATACTACTATTAATAACACAGTGTGACACGCCATCCAGATCTGAGTAATGTCTTTCTGGCATTAAAGTTGTTCCTAGGACCACATGGTGCTAGGCCTAGCCTACACGCTGGACAGAGATGTTCAGAGCGTTACACACCATATGGAATGAGCAAAAATTAACAGGAAGCACACAAAGTGGCTAGGAACAGTGCCAGGATTGAGAGAAGGCATTCCCTCAGTTTGGGGCATGCAGCAAATGAAGGAGAAAGTCTTTTTGGATCAAGGCCTTTTGTATTGTATAGCGAGGGCTCATTTTGGCTCTGCTTGCCTTTGAGGTAAAACTTTGGTTATCAGCTGCCACTTTGTGTTTAAGAAGCAATCATTCAAACACGGTTTCTACGTAGGGATAGCAAAGCTCACCCAACATGACGGTTAAATAAGGCCTGTGATGCAAGAATTCCACTTTGTCAATGTCAAGAGACTACCCTTAATATTATAGCAAGGATTTACTCCTAACGACAGCAGCAACATGCCGTATTTATGAACCTCTTTAACAAATATCTGCAATGGTTCCAAGCTGGGAGCCACCTAATAGAAATGTATTCCGCAATCTACATGCTAAATCATCCTTCTGAAGGTCATGTTTTTCCACCTCATTGTGTTTGAGTCAGCGCCGGGTTGATGGCCGTATTTTCTGAGACACAGTGCCACAGAGTGAAATAAGGGGAACATTTCAGCCTACATTCGGAATATTTTTGCTTTCAGGGTTTTAAATGCTTTACAGCCACTTGAAGTCCCGCATAGGGCAAGTAATAATGAGGCTCATAAGGAACACTCAAAAAAAAAAAGAAAAAATACAGCCAGATATAATTGCTGCATTATTCTTCAGTAGAAGATGGTTTTTGACCTACTGTTTCGGGCAGTGTGTAGACTAGTTCAGTGCCAAGGAACTCAGCAATGTTTTGGAGAGGAAGGACACGTATCTGCTCTTTTTTATCTTATTTTTATGAGCCTGCTGAGAGACAAAGAAAGCATTTTAAATTTCCTCTATTCAATCTTCATTTCAGGACACAATACTTAAAACTTGCCCTACTTCAAAATCAAATATACGTCAGCTTGGGTTTAAGATACCAGATTTTCATTTGCAATGGCTGTATTTCTCACCATAGATCTTTACAATCTATTTACCATTGTCTTCAAAAGTATGTGATACATAGTGTGGAAGACCAAAAAGACACGCCATTGAGTTTTGGGTTTGGGTTTGTTTTTTTTTTTTTATTTTTGTCTTTTCAGTTCTAAATAAAACAATGTAAAAACAATGTAACATTGAGGTTGATGCAAAACCTCTGGAGGTCAATAAATGCTATCTAAAACGTAGATCAAATAAAACTATCTGCAAATCATGCTGAATTAACTGAACTCTGTTCTAAAACCAGGTATTTCTATTCTTCAAAGAATATTGTTTCTAATTGTTTCAAAGGTAGTATTTCAAAATTATTCCTATATTTAATTCAGTGGACTTTTTCTATTAATAACTTCTTCTGTATTTCAGTCATTTTGCAAGCCAAAACAGCATTTGTTTGTATAACTCAGGGTCCATCTAATCCTCTGCAAATCCAAAAGAAAGATATGAGAGATAGAAGAAAGAAAGAAATGAGAGATAGCATCTCCTCACAGAACCAAAACTGCACTTGCATATGGCTCAGTGATCACTAAAGCTAATACAATCTGAATTAATCAATTCAGACAGTAATTAATGCCACTCGCTTCCCTCTCCACTGTACAATGCTTTGGACTGAACATTAGAAAACATACTCGCAGAAATCACAGAAATGTCGGTTGGATGGGACCTCCAGAGGTCCACCCATCCATGTTGGAAGTATTTGATGTACTCATTCTCTTTAAATAACATCTCAAAAACACACAACGGCCTGTCGAGTATCACACCACACAACATGGAAATTGTGACTGAAACTGGGCCCTAACTAATTATACTAAACTAAACTCTACAGATTTGTCTATGTACTAATTAAAATTGAATTATTAGAAGTGATACTTCTAACCTTGGCAGTCAGTGCAACAGATGATTGTCACTGCATTAATTAACATACTACTGCCCCTTAACCCAGCGTGGGAAAGGGGTATCTGAGAAACCCTCCCACACAAACCAAAGGAGGGACTAAGTGACCTGACAGGCTCTCTCCAGCAGACTGGTCATCACAGTGAGGTGATCCACAGAGCCTACATGTTCCTCGTCTACATCAGAGACAACAGTGAGCACAGCAAAGGTAGGTTGCCACAGAAAGCTGCCAGAGAAACATTGCAGTGAACGCTAGTCTCAGGAGATGCATTTGTCTCTCTACGGAGCAGATATTCTGAAGGTACTTTCACATATCTGCCCACTCGCCACTTGTGATGGAGGTACCACCACCGTGTGTGTAGATATACTGAGTCAGCGCTAACGTAGCCAGCTCAGGTAGCAATGTCAGTGAGGACGTCACTGAGCAGTTAATGGATTTCAGCGCAGTCCCTGGCGAGTTTTGCGGGGTTCAAAGCACGGACTTCCCTGCTCCGGGGAACCCAGGGCGTATCAATGCAAGCTACCTCAGGTACGCTGCCTGCGTGTACCCAGACTCACCCGCCTCCCACCGAGAGGGTAAGTGAACACAGTTTGGTTTCATGATCCAGTTCCTACTGATTTGCCTGATGTTCTCTGCTCAGTCACAACCCAGCAGCAATCCGTGCAGGACTCGACCACAGAACACCACGCCAGCTGACCACAAGCTGCTGACAAGATGCAGGAACCCACTAGGCCACGTTATATGTGAGACTGGACTAGGTGAGCAGTAGAGTGTCAGCTGACCTTCAAATCCACTAATCTATTACTTTAAGTATGTGACCAGTTAATAATAAACTCATAACTCTGATGCTTTTTGTGCGGTTCCAAAGGTTATTTTCCTTTTTCCATCAATGATTCATTTTGCCTCTTAATTCAATAATCGATTTTTAAAACCCCACAAAAAGCCCTGCAATCATGAGCACCACAGGTAGATTACATTTGGTGTAGAAGACTGCAATCTGTTACAGCTCTCAAATTTCCTACTTTTTCATTTCAAGAACTATCAGAGGCATTTTAGAGAAAAATGCCTCCTAAAATCCATAAACAAATGATGAGATTTTGCACTTATCTCCAAAGTAATTTTGCGATTGCATTGCTAAGCTCTTTAATTGTAATTGATTATGTCCAATTTTCCCTGAGAATTTAATCCTAGGATTCGGCTCAGTTACCCTATTCTGACTGACCTTGACTACACGAGATGCAACACTTGTTGAAATTCAACAAAATTGGTTCCCTCTTTCAAATGTTTTGAAAGATTAAGTGTGAAATTACAGATTGAATATCAATGAGAGTAATACCAAGGTCACACAAGTCAAATCGGTTACATCTGAGCACTCAGGATGTAATCGGGGAGCAGACATATTAAAGGCTTTTACCGCATTTTCTCTAATCCACAAAGCACTTGACTTTTCTGAAGAAATGGAAACCATGCAGGGAAAGCGGCACCAGCTCCACGCAGCTGTTAAGGGCTCTCCCTAACCACAAACTGCCAGGTACCCACGCCATAGATTAAAAACTAGTTAAGGAAAGTCACGTCTATTATGCCCAAAGTACTAGTTTTCATTGCTTAAAAAAAAAAAAAAAAAAAAATCACTTAGCAACAGCCTGAGCAACAGCAATAGCAAGAGCCAAAACCTGCATTGCCAAGGCAAGCTCCAGCCTTCACACACAGGTAAGGAAGTTACAGCAGGGCACAGGCTAACCAGAGCATTTAAGGGATTAACACAGAAGAAATAACCTTCACTACAACACAGACATGCCCAAGTAGCCTGTAAATTAACTAGCTGTGCCAGAGAAGCAGCCTGATCACAGCAGCTAAACCTAAAGAGACTCAGGACAGGATGGTGCATAACGTGAGGAAGCCCTTACGCTGTTACACAACCTTTCTTGGGTTTGGTCCTCCTGCATGTCAGGCTTTTCCCCAGCTGGCGCCGTATCGATCTCTGTTTCCTCGCATGTTGAGTAAGCCAAAGTTGAGACTACCTGTGAATCCCCAACCGATGCCGCGGGCATCCTAAACCCTGCCCCTGCTACTCTGAGTTACCCAGACATCTTCCAAGCCTCCCTGACGACACACAGAGGTACAAAATACAGAATTCTCCAAGGTGCCACCTCTTTCATTCGCCTTCCCCAAACATCAATTCCTCACCACCTGCCACCTCTGCAGGTTTTCTGCAGGCTGCTGTCGTTCGTGCTTGGTTTGGGGGAACTTTCTGAGAAGGATCCTGAGCAGTGCGACTGGGAGGCTTCCCAGTTGCCATGACAACTAGTTTACAAGCCACATCGTTAGTCAGAGGAGCATGTGCATCTTTGGAGAGCAATATTCCCCACCTGCACCTTGCCTTTTCCCACAAAAAGAGTTAGAGTCTAGTCGTACAGCGGGGGTGAGGCTCTGAGGACAGGCAGGGCCACCCCTCTCATGCAGCTCTTGGCAGGATAGTGACAGCTCCACATCCCCTGAGCTTTCCCTCTGCCTTGAGTAAGGTTTAGCTGAATCCTCCCATGTCACTCTCCAAGCTAGCAAATCCAAAATACTAAATGTTCAGACAATATGACAACGCAGAAATGTGCTTTTATGGCAAATAAATCTGATGCGTTATCTGGATCTATAAAAACAATACCAGATAGCATAACCGATTTGTGCATATCTCTACTCTCAAGTTTTATACGTTTTACCCAGATCAAGAATTCCCTACTAATCTGCTCTCACTTCTGAGATTCTCTATCTTTCTCCCATCACAACTATAATGTAAAGTTCCAGCTACTGACCCTGCTGCCAAAGAGCGTAAAGCCGAAAAACTCCTTGCTCTGAAACCAGATATGTTTAGTAAAAAATGGTAATCCTTCTACAAATACAGAGTGCAGCTCTCTCAGAATCCTCCAATTTCTGCAGTTGTTTCAAAGTCTTCTCGTGTTTAATCTCCACTACAGAACGTCTTGTACCACACGGTCCCAGCAGTGTACATTCTGTCATTGGCAAATATCATTACATTTTTGCAAATAAGTCCTTCGATTCAGTCTCACTTTCTTAAAATGCTGCAGATGAAGCAATCTTATTCTGAAAAGTATTTTCAGGATGTAGGATCTGCTTTCAAAAATCAAAGACTACCAATATCTGCAATTGCTGCCGGGGTTTGCACGTTATCCAGCTGATGACGGAATGCAAAGGGCTCTAGTTCCGCTGCTGGACTCTCTCACCAGCAGTTATACGGGTTTTGTTACCAGCTTTTGCTGTCGTCTTGTAGCTGTCCTGGCAGCACCCAGGGCAGTTAGCAATAACTCTGGAGTCCTTGGGCCCTCGTTTACATCGGTGCAACCTCATTGACTTAACTGAATGCCAGCAGAAGAATTCAGCACCAAACGTGGCACATCCTGAGTTCAGCTGTGCTTTCGGTGCCACGTGAGCCTGCTAAAGCAGTGCCAGCAGTACCACTAAGATATAACACACACAGTAAGGGGGGGACGGGGGGGGTAAAATTGAAGGGTGTTTATTATATATCATCTATAGCCTACTGTGAAATCCAAAAAAGTTTTACAAAATTAGTGTAAAATTTTGGTAGTTCATATTTACCTGTATGTGCAAACATGCTTGAGTTTGTGTGATAACGTACAAGTATGTATTTATCTTTTTATGAAAATACAATATTTCTTCATTTTATAAACTCCCGGTAACACTTTCTTTATTGGCATGTTCCTATGTTAGAGTTTATGAATTACTAGTCATTTCATTCTTGATCTCTAATTCAGCATGAGGAACATTCAATTTCTGGAAAGACACTTTGACTCTAATTTATGTAAAGTAGTTTCTTTTACCAATTGGTGTTTTTTATTTCATACAATTTACACTTTAATTAGATTTTCTTCCCCTTCTGAACAGGGTTTATGAGTTCATCACAAGGACCATGAGCAGCTGTGAAAACCCCCTTAAGGCAGACATGGGTCAACTGCCCTTATGGGTGGGTGAAGCAGTCTCGGCTCATTTTCTACCTCCATCACACCTGCTGAGAATTCAGATCTTACCAGTTTGCCTCCTGCTTATGAAGTATGAGAGAAAACAGGAGCAGGGAGCTGGAAAGTTAAACGAGAAAGAAACTATTCATGAAACTATAATAAACTACACGGCATGACCTGTCCTGCTTGTGGCTTCGGTAGCTTTTTGCAAGAGTAAGCTGCAGACTTGAGCCAGAATTAGCAACTGTTTGTGAGGAATCAATCCATGGCACCAGGTAGCTACCTGAATTGGCAGTTTGTGGATTTATCTCCCCCCCCAACTTCAGTAAACAACTTTTAACTCTCCTCTCCTCCCTTCAGAGCACACCAGGCTTTCAGAAGTGCCATTTCTTTACCACTACATCATCTTCTGGTATTTAACAAAAGGATCAACACATGCTGCACGTTCTCTAGATCGTTCATCTTTTCGCATTGAGAAAAGGATCCCCACCATGGAAGATCACATACCGGACTCTCCTCCTCCCTAAACACTAGCTTCCAACTCCGGCAAAACTTAAATTCCTGAAGGAGCGAAAGATTTTTCTTTCCCAGGTTGCCCTAAAAATCTAGGAACAGCAAAACTCCTTCCACTAGACCTGACTGGCCCCTTAGTTCTACATCACTGCAGTGCTTTAAATAAGTGAACTCCCATGAAGCTGAAGCTTAATATGAGGGTAACAGCAGAAATCAATGGTATTAATTCCTGATTTCTATCAGGTAGCAGCCACAGGGAAATTAACCTTGTAGCTGAGAATTGGAATGTAAATCCGATTTCCAAAACTCTACACTTGACGGACTGCCTTGGAGGCAAAAACCAGGTGGGTAAATCTGCAGTGTTTCCATTGCAAATTCCCATTGACTTTAGCAGTTCTGCACACGAAAAATATGCATAGAAATTAATCATGAACGCGGATGTCATAAATTAAACTCCCTCGGAGATTTTATTCGACAAACCAGTGAGTGATTTTCCCAGTATTTTTCAATAAAGCTGTAATTAGGAGCATATATCCCAAAAAGTTTTCAAAGAAATGCCAGATAATCCTACAACATGAACACTAGTTGTTTGAAAACATGGCAATCTTTTTTCAGTAAAATCTTTTGCTAACTCCAAAACATTTTTTACCATCCAATATATTCCAGATGGGTCACATTAGTATGGGTGATGAAGGAAAATGAGAAGGTAAGAAATCAACGAGATTGGTGAAACCTCCCCCTGGTTTACGGTCATCTAGTGAAAGGAGCCGCTGCAATTCACTTTTACTGGTTCTCACATTTATAGATGAGCATGGCAGTGTTCACACATAAAAAGGGTGTTGTTTTATGAAAGAATTAATAAGAGGAGCTTTTCCTTTGTAGCTGGAAAAAAGGATTTGGAATACTGGCAGAAAGCCTTTTTCCCTGATGGCCATTTTTGTCAGAGGGTCAGCTCTTAGCAGGACAGTTGTTGCCCCCAGCAGTGAAACAGGCACCGCACGACAAACTGTTCCACTCCACCTGCTGGAACTGGGTTGAGGACTGTAACACGGTTATGAACCACCACGTTAACTTCTGAGCACCGTAAGAAAGGCAGAAGGAAGCCCGTGGGTACCTGTATAAACTCCATTTTATACGGAGACAAAACCAAAGTCTTCAAAGTGCTACCTTTCCAATAAAAGTGTTACATTTCTAATAAAGACTGTAGTTTCTTTAATTTTAAAGATGCTTCAGAGGTTTTTATTTTCAATTCTTTCAGCTAAGCATTTAGTGCAGATTTAGCAACATCAACACACAACAAATTTAGCTTCTAAGTAACTTAGCAAAAATTACTAATAAATGAGAATAAACTTGAATATTTCCCTTCAAGGTTTTCTAATCCAGTCCATATTTTTAATCCAAACCGGATTTTATCTGAATTGTTCTGAATTAAACTGCAATGTTTTCTTTCACAATGTACAGCTTTTACCAAATATCGATCTATATTGGTATCTATATTGATATTTGATAAAATCAAGAATATTTCAACTTGAGAGTATCCACAATTTGCTTTTAAATTAATCAAAAATATGGAATGTTTTGGGGTTTATTTCAAGTCAAAAGTGCATTTTCCCTGTTTTGATTAATTCCTGGTGACTAGAAGAGCTCAAGTAGCCAACAGGCAAGTAAGTTAAAGTAGAAATCCAATGACACTCCCCACACTTTTTAGCTAAAAACTTAAGTATATGCTAAAATGCTTGGATGAAGAAAGTTCGTTCTTAAATGCTCTGCTAACTTACAGCTTTAAAAATGAAATTGTAACTGAAATAACAAAGATAACTTTTTCTTCTAGTCTGTACCGTGCTGCCAGTTACACCATAGGCATTACTCCCTTGACACTCGGCATGGTAAACTAGTTTGATTTACTAGCACCTACCAAAGAAAATCATGGCAACTGTTTTTATACTTCAACAAAACTATTCCATGTTGAAATAAAGATTAAACGGGTTTTGTTTTGAACGCAGCAGGTGAAGGTTGCGTTGGCATTCAGTGCCTGTATTGTTAATGGCATTAGACAGTGACACTAACGTACCCAGGCACGGCGGGCTGAGCTCACTCTGAAGACTGAAAAAATTGTAATTTGGAGTATAGATTTTCAGCAACACACGCTCTCAGCGTGAGAAGCCAGCTTCATGCTCCATCACACTGACCTTTAGGAAAGGAAAGATTTGGAAAGCTTATGGGAACAGTCCTGGGTCTGGTATTTAACTCCTCTAAACACATTCTTGTTAAGCCGTAATGACCTTAAATAAATTCAAGGTGGGACTCCCTGGCGTATCGTCATGCTTCTTCATTTCCTTTGCCTTGTTTTCATCTCTGTTATCATTCAGCGCTCTACTCATCTGAATAACAACAGATGTCTCTGCTGAGACATCAGCAGGCAGTGACAGCAGCAGGGAAAGCCCAGTGTTTGTCACCCGCCTGGGTGTTCATGGGGGTACTTCACACGGTGCTGGCGGTGTAACAACACTGCCACCTGGGCGAGCACACGGCTCCGCAGTATGGTCTGGCAGCTAAGCATGGGACGAAGGAAGGGTGGAGAAAAGGTGACTGCCTGTGCGCAGCCCCTCGCTCCTCTCAAGAAGCATTACACTTATGTCAAGCTTTACGGACGTAAATACTCCCGAGGAATGCCATAGAATTCCTGCCAGTGTTAGAGAGCTGGGAAAAGTCTCACGGGGGCTTCGTGGCTGAGATTGCACCCAAGAGGATTATAAAGGGTTCATAGAGCTCTGCAAAACCTGAGGTGTGCTCAGAGTAGGCTCTTGGTGGTTTTGTGCTTACCACCATCTGAAGCATTATCCCTGCTTCTTTTTCCCTCATTCCACACCTTAGGATAAGATACCAGAGCTCCTGAGACCACCTGCCTGAGTGGCAAAGAACCATCCCCTTCATCAGGCTCTTCCTTCCTGGAGCTAAGGCACCTCAAGAAAGATACATAATCAAAAAGATGCTGTTGCTTTGCTTTTTCCCCACCGGTTTCTGGTTTTTTCCTTTTTCTGGCTCTCAATAGCATAACCTTGAAGAGCCCCTTCATCTTTAAGCAGATTAACAATATTTTTCACACCCAGTAAGCAAAATGTGACTCCATGCTATGTGTATTTAATGGAAGAAATACGCTTTCCATGCTTCATTAAGTTATTTGTGAAATTGCATTAGTGCCATTCCATTAATATACCTCTTTCAGCTACGTTTGTGGCCTGTTTTTGAACAGGCAAATTAACAGCTTCATAAGTCTATTTTGAGTTAGTAATGATCGCCTAATATGTTGAAAAATATCCATCTTAATAGCAATTAGAAAGAAAATAATAATGTATTTTTCAATACAATGGGAGCAAAATTATCTGCCGTGGGGCAGAAGAATTATCAGAGTTCTTAAAAGAAGAAATAACTGGTTATTTTGGGTATTTGATTAAAATTACAACTTTATCCAATACAGGAACATTAATCTTGAAATAAGATGTCATAGAGAAGTCAATATTGATTAGAAGTGAAAGGAAAGCATTTACTATACCAAAATATTTGAAGACACCTGGAAAAATATTTAAAAGATAAGACTCATTAAATGGTGACTATACACTAATTTATGAGAACATTTTAAAACCTTTTTACTCTGCAACTCTGTGCAGTAAGAATTCCTTCAAGAGAAGCAAAACATTACTGATCCGGTGTGAGCACTGATAAAAAGCTGAGATTTAACGTAACAGTAATTCTTTTTTACTTTCTAACCACTGTTTGATACTGAGATCCTATTTTAAAGATAGATCCGAGACACAATGTATAAGGAGCAGGACACTATTTTCCAACTTCCTTCTAAGATTAATGTTAACATACTTTTGTGTTCAGACGC
>NW_010406335.1:90948-112864 GCF_000710305.1 Buceros rhinoceros silvestris | reverse complement strand
GCTCTTCACTGAAGATCAAGGTCTCATTATCTTAAGCATCATAAATATAAACACACAAAGTTATAACCGCTGGCCTGGAGAACCTGCAGTCAAACAATTTGGAGCATACTCATCCACGCTGTGCTCATCTGCACAAGACATACTTCAGATTTGTTATTAAACAGGCTCCATGTGGCAACAATCTGCTGGAGTGAAAGGGGGAAAGAGGATGAGGGCAGCTGGCATATTAATGCTCCTTCTGATAGCTCTTTATCATCATGAAAGGGTAGCTTTAAATGAAAAAACAAATCGGGAACTTCGTGTCAGGTTTTAATTCTGTCACATTAGGTGTGTTAAGATATTGAGTAGATAGCAGCTGTTTCACTAGACTAACAAACCTGAAGGGGGAAAGAAGCTCTGAAAGTGGTAGTCATTGGAAGCAGTAAAACTCATCGTTGTATAGCAATTCTGTAGGCCAAAGAAACAGTTTAAAAGCAGAATTACGCCTGTCTCAATTTCTTGAGGGTCTTCTGATGTAAAAAGAATATCTATTGAGTGAAAAACATGCTAGAGGTAAAAGCATCAATGATGAAAGCAACATGAAGAATTACAGCATAACTGAAAAGCAGCTGTCCCCAAACATTTTGATTTTACTCTAAAATGAAAGACTCTTGGCAGGATTTGTCAATGACAAAAATACATCAAATAGGATGGCTTGTTTAGAGCACTGAACGGCGCAGTAGGGCAATTAGCCACTCCACAATTAAAACTGAATAGTAAATAGTTCAGACTTGTTTCACAGCTTCTCTAGACACATTAGTGCTGCCCTTCAATGACTAGAAGTACATGAAGTTGAGGAGCCCTTCAAGATGTTCAGCTCACAACTCTGACTCATTTATTAAATCTGGTTGTTCATCACAGGAGAGCGTAAGATGTCTCACATTGATGAGGGAATATGAACAGACTTGTTAAGCTGCACATAGAGTGCATCTGTATTTAAAATCATCTCATTCATGTTATCTCCAAATACGACAGCTAGGACATCTGGATTTGGTATCATGGGGTTTCCAAACTCTGAAGCAGATCAGGCAGATCTACCATCTTTCACCAGTACAACAAGAAGTTTCAGCTTTTGATTTTCTTCTCCTTTGAGATACGTGACACATACATGCATAATAAAAACCAAGCAGATGGTCTGCACGTGTCGCTGTAAGACAAAATCTCTCCATCTTTTACCATTCTCGCCTGACGCACGCTGTTCTTTGCTAGAAGCACCGTAACCCAAGGATCACGAGAAGCCCTACCTTAAATGTGGGAGTTCTGAATTACTGCCATTCGCTAGTTTTACACTTTGAGCATTTTGTAACCTCTCACTAACTACAGACTCATTATCACTTTTAATCATAGAATTAAAGACAGACAACTGAAATGGAATATATAAAGTGCTTCTCTTATTTACAGGCACGGACCATACCCAAAGATTCATGTACCTTGAGCAGATTTAAAGGGCTGCAGCTAAAACCAAGGGCAATGCCAGTGAAAATTTTCTTCGGTAAAGCCACCTCAGGTTCAGTGGTATATTTGCTTCTGCCATTTACAAATTGCACTCTTCCTGCCCTCGCAGATTTTAGAGAATATTGACACAGGAAAGCATCTGGCCCCAATTATAGCTCACAAAAGTCAAAGCTACAAGACTCATAAACACCTCGGACAAATGAACCACAGGGAAAGAAAAGCACAATTCAAGAAAGCCTGGAAGTAGGAACTATTAATAGCTGCGGACCCATGGGGCTGGGAGAGCAGCACACATGGGTAGACAACAGCGCCCTACATTCACGGAAAGGTTACAGAGCACCAGCAGGCCATGAATCACACTCACAAATAGACGAGCTGCTCCACGAATAAGCGAGGGTTGGGGGGTTTTATAAATTCCCTGTGATAAAAATGCTGGTTTTGCTCTTCCTCTATCGAACCCAAATGCACCAAATGTTGTTTCAAAACACTGAAGCACAGGCTTTCATATCAAATATACAAAATTCAATATTTAAATAAGATTCTGATTTACAGACTACGTATAAACTTCCACTCTTCTCTTGAATTCTACAGACACAGCAACTCCATGAAAACGGCTCCATTTTTATCCAGGGTAAGATGAAGATCCTGCCAGCGTCGTTTATTCTGTGTGGAGAGGTACCTAAAGTCCATGCCTGTCCATACAGTGGTTTCACTACATAAAACATACCATCACTGCTGCTAACTCTTTATTCAATGTTTGAAAGAGCAACCACACAGGTTAACTAAAGGTTAGTCTGATCACATCATGACAAAAAGACACGTGAAGATGGATGAAGCGGTAAGCTTTGGCCAGGCAGCGCGGTGGTGGTGCCCAACAATGACGTCTCTGCTCAGTGCCTCCATCTTCTGCAACTCTGACCCGCTCCTGATGTAACCACCAGAAACAGCCTTCTAAAAATCCGCCTAAGGACACTGGGATCTGAAGCATGATTTTTTTGACAGTACTACACCTTAAAATAGGGTGGGTTTAAGTTTCGTGGATTGTTTTTTTCCTTTCAAAGACTGAAGCAGACTAGTGTCAGAGGAGCAGGAATTACTTCAAACACTGATAATGTCCAGTATATTTTAATGTTCCAGCTCCACTCAGGTACTAGAATAATTATGTGTATTTATAGAAGCACTTTTAGGGAGCGGAGATTTGGATTTTGGCATATGTGATCAAAGTAATTCTATAAAGAGGTGCTAAGGCCAGAATTTCTTGACCTTTATATTTGCCAAAGTTGTTGGTTCAATAAAGGTCAAGATGTGTGACAAAATTCAAGCCTGTCTGAGCCAATTAATGACAAGTAACCAGACCATTAAAAATCTCATTTATGCTGAGCAGTCAAGTGGGTTATGTGAGGGCAGCCTGTACCGTAGATAGCCTACACCCTCAGTTACAGCCTTGCAATAGAATAATAAAGGACAGATGGCAGAATGAGAGAATACTTAAAGTTTTAAGAGGAATAAGATAACCTTTCCAGCTCAACCAGCAGAGACAAACACATGAATTAAAAAAAATTGAACAGTAGCATCTATTTCTAAATATTGTATTTGTAAATATTGGTATTTCACAAAAGAAATTGGGGGAAATCTCAAACATTAAGAATTCATGGATATATGGTATTGATGAAATGCAAAACCTGCATATCATCAATCATCAGTGATATGCAGCAGTAAGATAAAGAAATAGTTTGAAAATACCAAACTGCTTGGGGATCTCTTTCAAAACTCTGGAGAATTGAATAAAGAGTGACATTAATCATGAGGAACACAGGAAAGTTAGAACCTGGACTGTGCTGTTGAGGTCAGGTAATTCGAATTGTAGCACCTAACGAAACTTGGACCAACGTTTTTCTTGTTTTTTTAAACTGTTGTGAAAATAAAATGGTGGTATTAAGCCTTTCTCTGTTTCAAGGTCCTAAATGTTTGCATTAAACTAAGGTCTTTTGAAAGCAATGGACAAAAGAGCCAGAAGGTTTCTTTGATTAAGACATCTTGGATTTTACCATAACGGCAAAGAGATTTCACTGGGATGGATTTCGGTCTCTCCTGATGGCAGCAGCAAACTTCAGCTGATAAAAATGTAGAAAATCCTGCTGTGCTAGATAAGATGCAATAGCAGTGAAAGGAATATGTCCCTGAATAAAAGCCTGCTCATACGTATTTCTGTGTAAATAGGGACATGTAAACAACGGCTTTTATTTCAACCTGCACATAACTCTGTTAGAACCAACCCTAAACATTGCAAAGTATCTGTTGTACCTCTAGTAAAATCGTGTTCCTGACAGGTTCAATAAAAATTACCTCCACCACCATCTCTGCAGCTCAAACCCAGCCCTGGGACTAACCGCGCACAGGGGAACGCGTGTTGTCACGCTGACAACCATCACACAACACCACCTGGGGAAGGACAGACGTCGTGACTCCAATGTCCCTGCTGCCTGCATGGATGTGGCCTCAAACACAGGAGACAGCATCTGCTAGGGTCTGAGATGGAGAGCTCTAAGAACAGATAGGACATGCCCCAGCGCTGCGGGGACGGACAGAGGGACGGCGGCAGGAGAGCACGGCTTGGGGCTGCAGAGACCTCCGCACAAGGAGCCGTGAGAAAAGAGTAGCTAACCCCGTATTCACACAGCGGATCCATCCCCCCGCAGCAGCGCGGCGCCGGCAGGGAGACGCTCCACAATGGCCACGAGACGCCAGTCCCCTCTGCCCCTCGAACACACACAAAAATCAAATGTTTGCAGCATTTGTGCTCGAAGTCGCTTACATTATCCGACAGTGCCCTTTCTTCGAGCAGCTCCTCGTGCCTTCCCTGAAGGCGTCGTGGTACACCCCAGTCTGCAGGACGTTGGTCCTAAAGCAGACTGACAGACACCTTCACAGAGGGACAAGCAGCTTTCAGTTTTTATATAGCAGAGAAGTTTTATTTCTGTAACTGAATCACACAGCCGGGCTGGCACAGCCCTGCCAGGCTGGCAGCCATCTCCACACGTGAAATAGTCCCGGCACCTGACACAGGCTGCCTGCACGGTCTTACTCTTTGTGTCCACCCCCCTTCTACTTCTCACACACATAAACTGAAGCACATGTGAGTCTCCAGTAATTCAAATGTATGATGCTCAGAGCGCTATATAAGCAGCTACTGCTGTTGGTGGCCCATACCACAACACCCAGCTTCAGCACTTTCTGGAAAAGTCTTTTAAACAGAATTGAAAATCACCTCTAAGGGAAGCAGACACTGACCCCGCACTTCCTGTCAACACAGGTGTCTCCAGAGCTATTTTAGCCCTAATTCAGCAACTCTTCTCCGTTCCCAGCGTGTTCCCCGTAACACAAAGTTTAGACTCGGTCCTCACCCACATCCCTGAGACCTTCCTTGGTCCCTCCTCTCTCCCACTGCCGCCCTCTCCCTCCTCTCCCCTTTCTCCTCACATCTCTCCAGCATCTCTCATTAATAAAATACAGGAGAATCTTCTTAATGGATTTTTCCTGCTTTGCTATAGCTGAACCAGTAGGATTTAATTCCTAGGCAATGTTTGTCTCCCAATAATCATGAGATTTATGGGTTTAAATAGTGCAAAATTTTCTGGTTTATGATGGATACAATAATATTTTATTCTGTATTCCATCTGTGACAGAAAAGCAAGTCCTCACTTTGAAAAACACATTCATCCAAAACGCAGCAATTTGAAGTAAACACATGAAATACATAGTACCTTTACAACTGTTATTTTTGTGAGGTTGCCAGAGATGAGACACACCTAAACAGAATCTCTTTAAACAACCTTCCATTAGACTTCAGCTCTCCTTCAAATAAGACCAGGCCAGGGGTGACGCTGGAGTGAACTATTTCTCCAGACTTTCTTCGCCTAGACTTCAGCCTTTACCAGAAAATCTGAGTAAATTATCAGCCTAAACTGCTTACGGTGTTTCAGGGTTGATTTTTCTCTTCGTGGCAGAAATTGTGCTTTGGAACCAGGAGGATCTGCAAGTTATACCTATGAAATCTTGTGTCTGCTTTGTGCAAGGCAGCGTCATCCACGATATTCGTGAACTTATATATGGCAATGAAATACTACTGAAAGAGAACATCCTAGACAAATTTAAAGGAAAATTAAAGGTTCTGAAGGTGCTCCACAGCCCCCACACAATGCAGCAGCTTCCTGTTCACAAAACGTCTGTATTTCTAGGAATGAGACAGAAACAAATCTATAGCGAAGAACAGCTCCTGATGATAATTTCAAACTCTAGATGGCAGAGATAAAATTCCATTTGTTTGGGGTTTCTTTCTAGTCTGGAACATCTTAGTGATAATAGAACTGTGCATTTTATTACTTATTTTTTCAAAATCCAAAATACATGTTGAATACTGGAGAATCAGCAACAACCAGACCAGCAGCTCTGCAGAACACCAGTCCATTGATCAAGACGCAGTTCACACACTCTCGGCACTTAGCTTTCTCTGACCGGTATGACTTCAGAAACTGAAAACTCTCTATTAGTATTTCTGTAATGCAATTTAAAACATGACTCCTCTCTGCTTTTGCAGGGATTAGATAGTACAATCGCTTTTCACACTGCATGGGGTTGGAGCTCTAGCTTTACAAATAGATAAAAGCCTGAGCGTCCCAAAATAAAAGGTAATCATGTATTTGTGTTTCTTTCCAAGCGCCTAATTCCTTTACCCTCAGCTTCAGAATGACTGAGGAACAAACAAGCTGCAGGTAAGCTAAAAGGTTTTCTATTTAGTAGTGCATTGCAGTTTTTCTATCCTTCACCTTAGCCAACATTTTATTTTGCTGACAGTATCCTTCAACAGAATGCAGCTTAATTATACTCAGCATTACCCAATCAGCAGGACTTTACTTCTCTGAAACTTTCTGGCCCCTAAATGCATGAATTGAATTTGGCCCACAGCTACCTCTACAATCTGTAATGCTTAATTTAACAGCCTACATTATGTTTATACTCAAAAAGAAATGCAATATCAAAATGATTCATAGACGGTCACAGTTGCCTACACAATGAGCACTCAGAGGACTAAAGAAACAAAAATGATTGTGCCTCAGGAATCAGCGTACAACAAATAAACTCTCTGTAAAGTCTGAGTCAGTCTGCAAACTTCATTTTGATGGCAAGGCTCACCCTTGCCATGCCTCATTCCGAATTACAGTTCTAAAGGGTGACGTGACAAGGTCAGCACCACAGAGGGGACAGCCTTAAGGTGACAAACAGACACACACTGGGATGTCTCTCATCACAGGCATATTCGGTTTCTCTTCTTCTGTTTTAGATTTGAGTTCTGTGCAGGTGGCAACTAAACCCAAAACCACCTGGCCAAGGAATGGATGTGAGAAGAACAGAGGAGGATGACACACAAAAAAAGAAATCAAGCATTATAAATCAAGAAGTCTCTTGGTACAAAGTTAAGCTGACTTGCAGCCAAATCGGCCAGGCAAGACTCCAGGTGTGAAGAAACTGCATAAAAGAAAGGGGTGCCCTAGACCTTGCAGGGGAGTTTGCCCTCAGCCCAGGTACTCTTGAACAGTGTGGAGGTCAAGGCAGCTGAAGGCCCTGTATTGTCTCTAGCTCTGCCTCTCTCTATGGGCTGCAGGGTGAGGAATAATTTCCTGTAGAATCTCTTTTTGTCTAGTTCTGCTTTAAAGCAGACAAGAGTTATTCCCAGAGCATGGGTTTGACCAGACTGTCAAACAGAAGCTACCATTCTGCTAAAGGCACAACCTGAGCTCTTATCACCTCTCCCAGAGACCAGGTACAGGCTCACCAGAGGTAGAGAGAGAGAGAGCCAAAGCCTCCCTGTCCCCTCTCCCCAGAAACAGCAGCCAGAAGCACTCACCCAGGACGTGGTACACTGGGTTCAGTTCCATCATCTCCTGCTGCCAACTCAGACACACATTCCTCCCAGAAAGGACCTCTAATTGGAAGGTGGGACATAAAGAAGTCCTGAGCTGTGCAGGCAGTCTTGTCAGTTTGACCTTTGTCTCACACTTTGAATAATCTGCCCATCACCTTTATTCTGCAAGCGCCCCTTCCCGCTGAGAGGCCATAGCATATGACGACGACGACATTTGCTTTCTATTCCTTCTCTCAAAGCTGTTCTACTTTGTAGACCAGAAATGTTCACAGAGCCAGTGAGAGAGAACAGCACGGAGCACAGCTCTGCAGGCTCACAGCACTAAGTGCAGAGGGCTGTAGTTTCTACAACCCACTCCAAGGCCACTTACAAATATCCACATGACATAATATTTGGAGGAAATAACTTTTTTGTCATATCTTGGAAAAAACCTACGTAATTGGCTCCAGAACTTCGCTGAGTCCTCCAAGTCCTACTAGAATGCCAGTTATAATGCCAATAGTGGCTTCACAACTTCAATTCAGCCAAACAACATGCACTTACACCTTCCCAGCGCTGTTCGAAGGATGTAGCTCCAGTGTGCAACTATTCAGTGCTGGGGAGGGTTGTGGTAGACGCTCAGTTCCAGACTCTGTATTAATTAAATCAGGATACGGTGTTCTACTCTTCTTGGGTACATCAAACTTAGTGGGAGTAGATGCATCCAGGCTGCGTTAACACTCCCAATTTCTTGCTAATCTGCCTCAAAGGACACATATACATAATACCACTGACTTCAACGTGCCCATACTGAGACAACACAAAGTTTAAGCATCTACTTATAGCCTTGATTCAAGAAAACTTTCCGAATAAACGCAGATTCAAGCCCTGTTCGCTTAAGTGCTGTCCTAAGCACGAGAGGACTTACCAGCATCTTCGAGGTGCCGGGAGTTTGTTTTCAGGCATTAGGTCCAGCAGTCCATACTCAGGAAGATAGTTGCAGGTGTAGTAGAAATCAGCCAACCTTTCCACAAGTTGCCCGCCTGTTCCATGTGCAGACTCTCAAAGCCACCACATCTGCCTCACTCTGAGTATAATTGCTACAAATTGGAAATAACAGCATTTCCTTTCGACATTGTTTCAGCCTCAATAGCTGCACAGACACCCAAGATTGAAATCAAAAGTTGTAGATGAGAAATTTAGATATAATTGAGCGTGAAGCATCTCATTTCAGACAAATTGTTTCGCTTTAATACGTACAAGTGTACTGGTAAAAGATGTTTTGAATTGCAAAATCCAATCAATGAAAATGTAAAAGAAATTAGTTACATTTTGCAAAACGCGTAGGAAAAATGTTTTCTATTGAAGTAAAAAGAACACTTCATTTCTTATGAAATAGGAGAGTTTTTAGTAACTATTCTACGGTCCATAAATCACATTCAGCCTGAAAGAATGTATATTAAAGAAAGAATTTCAGTAGCCAGTGGAGCTCAAGAAGTTCTTACCTTTGCTGAATAGCTAATTAGAGCAGTCATTTATCATTCATAAAGGCTCAGGAAAGACAAAAAGGGAGGAAAACAAAAGAAACAATGAACACGTGTGGTAGCGGGACACCTGAATAAGCTACGTCATCAGCGGAATTTAGTAAGCCTCAGAAAATTAATGCCAGCAGAAACAGATGAAAATACCATCCCAGGGAGATCCTGCAGCACAGCCGGGGTGGCGCAGGCAGCCTCTCGGGAGCTCATAAGCAGTGACTGTGCAAAACCACAGTCTGAGTTTTACACCTGCCATATTAGGCCTCGCATGAATTTGTGGTAGCTGATGAAATTAATGGACTGTTTCACCTAGGGCTCATTTCTTCTCAGACAACTATCCATTTAAATGAAGAGCTCAGTGGCTCTTAGTTTGTAACCGTGGGGGGTTATAGAACTCACAGAAAGGCATATATTGCTTTCCAATATTTTACTGAAGACTTAGAGTCGCCATCCCTAAAGTACAACAAACGCAGACGAAAGCATTTGTTTGTTTGAACCATCAACGACTTCACCTTTACTCCTGCTTTCTTCTGCGTAAGAGACGTTGCCCAGCATACCTTTTGGGGCAGATTGTTGTGCAAGTTGCTCCAATTTCGATACGTAATAAAAATCAGAGTCAGTTCATCAAAAAAAACTATTGTTCATTAAAGAAACTATCTCTGAAATGTTCTATTCTCACATCTCTCTGTAAAAGTCCCTGTGTAGAAGAACAGGGTCAGAAGACACAGGAGAGAAGGGGTCAATATATGAAGCACTGGAAAAATTTCAGAGTCCTGCAGCAAGTAAATGAAATGGAAATTATCTGAAAAGCAGAGATAGACAAAGAAAACGAGATGTTCAGGCAGACAAAGCCCTGTTTCATTTCTAACGAGTGCCAAAATCAGCCTGTCCCCATCCCCATTTCCAATAAACTGTTCTGGTGGGGACACTGCTAGAGAAGGTTTGCATGGCACTGTGGTAAAACGTTCTCTCTGATGGAATCTATGACAAAAATAGGTGCACCTGGTCATAAAATTCTGGCTCTGTCCAACAGGCAAAGGTTGTAATGACAATTTTATTAACTAAAATCGGTAGCATACACAACTGCGAATTGTTGCAGCTACAAAACATATTGTGTTGCAACAGGAGCCTATACAAGAAGCCGTATAAGTGCCGCAAATTATAGATGTAAACCAGCCATCTGTACAGTATCAACGTATTAAACTCAGGATTGCTCTTTGAAATCCTTATTACAAAAGGACTGATTTATCTGGTGTGATAGTAACGAATCAGTATCACAACAAGCATAAAACTCCAATAGGATTGGAAGAATTTGCTCTATGACATGATATAGTTTTTGATACACGCTTCCCACACTGGGGCTCTGATGTAAAAATTAGATAACAATAATTGATTTGAATGCAAAATCTGTGGCCTGTCAGTTTTTACGTGGTTTTTTGTTTAAAAAAAGACCGGTAACTTGTTAGCTGGTCTCATCTCTAGGGGGAAAAAAGCTCTTATTTCATAGAGCTTCTACCCATAGTTTGACACCATTTAGCAAGTTCTGCTTATCGAAGCTGAATTAATTAACAAAGTACATGAATTCTAACACTTATGACTTGACCAGCAAATGCACCCACATGACAACTGTTGAGGTCAGCGAAGGGACACTAACAGTGCCCACAATTTATTAGTTTGTACAGAAGAATTTCCAGCTCAGTTTCTTTAAGTCCTTAAGTATCTGCTGCCAGGTGAAGGAGGGGGAACAAGACGCTCTCTCCACAAGTGAGGGTTGAGGGAAGATCAATCTGTTTCTTGTAGCACTGAGGCCTTTCACACAAATGAAAGGACACCATCAGCACACATCCTGGGAAAACTGCGGATAAAACCTCCCTACATCAGGGCAATGCTTCGCACGTACTCAGCTGAAACAACTGCTGCATCATGTCCCTGAGGCAAGAGAAAGTCAGTGAAGATAAAACAATTCTTTTGTATACTGGATAGTTTTGCCGCGGGCTGGAGGATCCATCTGACTAGAAGGTGTTTGATAAATTGAAGCTGTTATTTTGATTTTAATTGTTATGAATGTTTTTGATCAAACAGCAAGCCTTTACTCAACAAACATGGTTATTGCTCTGCAGCTCCAACCCGCTAACTATTCTGTATTTTTGAAATAAATTTTAAATAAATATTTAATCCAAAGGAGATGCAAGTTTCTCCATCACTGCAAACCCCAATTTCAGATTCAAATGAATCATTTTGGTGCACCAAGCATAAACTAACCTTCCTTTAATGACAGCCGCAGCAGCAAAAGCACGAGAAGCGTGCTTGAGAGTAGAGTTATAACTCAACAGCATGCAACGTGCCTTGGGCTGGTACTGTCAGGAGAGATCACGGACTGTGAAGAATATTTTTTTTTAAAAAAAAAATCAATCCTCTAGGCAAGTTCAAGAAGAGTGTAAGGGAAGGAATATAAAAGCTTTAAAGTGTCCTAGATCTATAATGTTTGTGTAGTGGAGAGGAAAGGCAGGAAGGTAGATTATTAGATACAGAAAGCAAGTTTTAATTGGTTGAAAAGTATCAAAATACTCAGTATGAAAAATATTAAGATCCTTGATCAAGGAGGGGAAAAAAAAAAATCAAGCCAGGCTTCGCTTAATTTTCAGACACATTTTCTCACACAGCGAAAGGCAAGCACGTCACTGGCTAACAGCACAGCACAGTCATGAAAACGGGCGTTCAAGCGACAACACCAGCAATTTGTTGGGAACTCAAAGACGCCACAACCAGGCTCCACCATTTTGTGCCCTAGTATTACTGTCTTTTGTGTTGATTGTACCTTGAATCGGTGCATTGTATCAGACAATCACTCTCTACAACACCCAGGTACAACGGAGTTAGTCAAAGCCAAGAAAAAGCCTTAACACAATTTCACATTATTTCTCAGGTCTTTTTAGAGTTTTTTTAACCTTCTTCATCCTTTTAACCCAAACTGAGGTCTCTAATTTGCACACTAAGTTCAGAAGCATGTGCTTACCCTGACTACATAATAAACCTATTGCCTTAGTGCTAAAAGATCTATACAGGCTTCAAAGCACATTTTTCTGACAACGAGCCCACAAGAACGTGTTAGCCACAACAGCTAACCTGCGCTCCACCACCTTTCTTTAGGTTGTGCTTTACCCTCAGTTTTTAACTTGAAAATCCCCCACCACACCAGGGGAGAAGGCAGGAAAGAAAAGAGTTCCACCTCAAATATTAGAGACAGACTGCCTTTAGTGCATCACACCATCAGCAAGTTTTTAAGACTTGGACATATCCTCCTTTTATGCAAAGTGACACCTCCAGCAAGAGCAGCAGGCAATTACCATCCTCCTCATCTACATTCTGTGCTAGCCCTAAATATACAAAAAAAATAAGGGTTGCTCGGAATATTCCACTCGTTTTCTACCATTACCCTTCTCTCCCCTTTCAGGAAAAGGCTTTCAGAATGTTGATTATATTTCTGTGCCGAGTTTCTAGAAATTCTTAATCTAAAGTGACAATTTGACTAAATACAGTAGCTGCCATTTTACACAGCCAGCAGGAGAGGTGAAAAAGTCAGTCTGCTGCTGCACTCTTTGTGAAACGGATAATAGAGCTCAGAGAATAGACATATAACATTTTCTGTCCATCAGTCTACTGCTTTCATTTTACAGTTTTATCTCTCTAAAAGTTACTTGTTTACCCAGTCATTCTTATCTTCCTTCTGTGTGAAGCTTCTCTGAAAGAAATAAAATGCCTGTTTGCCGTGCCTCCAGCTCATTTTGATTTCAAACATACTCAAGATTTCATTTTGATTGCCCTTCCAAAAATGATATTTCATATTATGCCATAGCATCGAAAGGGACCAATATAGGACACTATTTCTGGTTTGTTTTTTTCTGTTTGTTTGCTGAACAAAACTAAATGCATGTTTCTTTTAAAAATTCATCAGGCCATTGGCACTGAATTAAAAAGAACCGGCATTAACAGAGCTGCAGAGGGTGGTTCCAAAAGTAAATAGGAAGACAAGCGTAAATGAAGTTGAGTACCAATAACTGCCTCTAAGAAAGAGAAACTATTGTACTGATTAACGTACTAGTGAGACAGGTCTTAGCAAGATTATTTTCACTGTTCTTTGAACCTCAAAATATTTAGATGATTTCAGAACTTCAGCTGACAAACACACTGATGGCAATAAGAGGAGTTTTAGTCTGATACAATGATGCTAGAAATAAAAAAGAAGTTCTTCCATCAATAGTGTTAGAAATTAGCTTCTTTGCATGAACCTAGGAATATAATTTAGCTTTTTCCATTCACATGCAAATGCCTTATTCCAAGTGCACAAAAGATATCCCAAGGAAGAAATTAAAACATTATCGATTCTAATACCAGGGTTATCACACGGCAAGTTTCGTGCTATGCTTTGTTTCAGGTTCTGTGTGATATGACAGCTGCTTCTATGCAGATGATATTTTAAAGGAAACATTTTCTGTAATTTCAGCTGACTCACTCCAACTAGCAATACTCCATTTTAAAATACCATTGAGAAAATGCAAACTCCTTCTCTGAAAACAGCGTTTACTGTTCTAATCTAATGCAAATGATAGTTAGAATCAACAAGCCTGCACAAATGCCAATGTTGCTTGTCCCCCTTAAGATGATTTCACACCTAACACAGCAACAGACAATTTGCCAGGAAACACATTAAAAAGCAGTTTAAAGTGTATCACTGTGTATTATCTCTATGGTAAATAACACAGTCGGTCCCAGATGGCTGTTCTAAACTAAGTTAAAAAACCACAAAAACAATCCCGAAACACAACAAGGTCTGTGACGCAAATTCAAGTGGGAGTAATATTGCAATCCCGGATAGGGACACCAGCCCGACATGAATAAGAGTTTCTTTCTAGAAAGGAACAGCCAAAAGGTCATCAAGTTAATGCATTATTTTTGTCTGAAGACAGAAATGTTCATTTAAGAAGTAAAACAACTTTTTCCATCTACTCCTGGACGAGAACCATCCCGTTTCATTAAGCAGAAGATAGATGCATGTGAGCGATAAGATTGAAGGCTTATTTCTGTTAAGATGAAGCATGTGCAGAGGTCTCAGGGAAGGACACAATGCCGAGATCGCTTTGCCCTGTCAGGAGTTGCTCGAGCCATATCCCTAACAGCACGAACAGCCCTGTGTCTGTGAGAAATTAAAGGGAGCAAATCTTGTTGGTAGGTACTACCAGAACAGCGTGTGAAGCACTGAGGGATGAGCCATATGGTAAGAAGAAAATGGCAGCCATTCAGGTGGCCATAGGAGGATTGTTTGTTTTGTGGGCAGTGATCAAAACTACAATGGAAAATGCAGGAAGTCTGGGGAAAGCACCTGGTGCTGCCAACTGGAACAGCTGATGCCATAAACCAGGCTGGTGATTACACCGATGTAACCCTTCATAAATCTGTCCCAGCATACGGCGAACAGGAGAATGAAGATGGCCAAGATACCAAAGCATACTTCCTATCAGGGGCTGCGGAAGGTATCCAAGAGCTGTAGAAGTATGACCAGACATGACTAAGACTGATGAATGTGAATGTGCCCTCAAGACAATGGTGATGAAAGCCAAAACTATTGCTGAAGAAAGGTCCTGTTTTTGAGAAAGAAAAAAATAATAAAGGGAAGGGAGGAAAAGCACCAAAAAAATCCAAAGTGGTGGTTTCTCGCCATTTGGACCTGGCTGAGACCCATAAGCCAGGGCAGTCCAAAGCAGAGACTAACATACTGGAGCCCTAGCACTTGTGTTTAGCTAAGCTTCAGCACACCTCTCATCTCAGCCCTCGCTGAGATTCTCACACAACAACTCCTTCTTACCCTTTCATCCCTCCCGCCTACTTATGAGAACGTGACCCCAGCTGCCAGCCCTCAGCGTGGCGTTGTGCGTTGCTCCAGCCTCTCCTTCACTGAAATCACACACAGTCTATTCATCTTTAGGCTCAGGACAGGTGCTGCAGCAAGAATGGCAAACACAGCAAGGTCAGCGGTGGGGATAGCAAGTCATCAGCACTCCTGGGAAGTCACGTCCTGGCTAGCCCCAGCGTTAGCTCTTGCTCCATTATGCAACACGGATGGTGTGTGTTTCACTGTGAAATACAGATCAGATTAATTGAACCAGCACCCCCCAGCACATCAGCTGGTTATCAACGAGCACTTACATGGCAATGAACTGCGATGCTGCTTGGGAAGTCTTGCCTGAAGTCTAGACATTGTTGGCTTCTACCTATAACGTTTACCTGATATTCTATACATAATTATGCTTCCTGAAAGCATCAGCCTTTGTATTCCATCCTTTCTAGAATAAACAGAAGACAAGGTACTCAAGAGGGAAAAAAAAAAAAAAAATCTAGTGTAAATTCAGCTTACTCTTCTCCAATTTTCTGCACAGGGCAGATCACATTCTGCAGGACACAGACATTCCCAAGCCTACATCAAATCCATCAGTGGTTTTGCTAAATGATAAAAGAATGTTTGAGACCAGAAGCCAGTTCAGGCTCCTGACACATCCCCCCTCCCAGATGGCACTGAAATTGATGCTGGAAGTAGCAACAGCACAGTTCTCCTCAAAGACCTGTTGCCAAACCACATGAGAAGGGGATGACAAGAGTCTTTAGCCCATCATCCTCTCATGTGCTAAGTGGAGAGACAGGAGACAGCAGAGACATTCAGATGCTGGCAACAATTTCAGCAATGGATTAATTGAAACTGGCAGTAAGAAATGGACTGACTGGAGTGAAATTACTCTGTATTTGGTCCATTCAAGTATACGCAATTTTGATAGAAGAACATTTCACTCTGCTTTATCACCAGATAGGTGAAATGGATAGGGAAACAGAGGCAAGAGAGGTGAAGCTACGCACGCAACACAGGTGTCATGGCTTTGTGTGTCTTACAGCAGAACTCAGGACAGTTTTGTGCGTCTTAGATTCATAGAATGGGTTGGGTTGGATGGGACCCCAAAGATCATCTGGTTCCAACTCCCCCACAATGGACAGGAAGACCTTCTACCAGACCAGGCCTCCCAAAGCCCTATCCAAACCAACCCCAAGCTGATTACCTCCCCTCCAGGGAGGGGGCATCCACAATCCCCCTGAGCAACCTGCTCCAGTGTCCCACCACCTTCTTGATCCAGGCTGGGACACACACCCTTCCTCAGGTGAGCTCAGCGCTCTAACACGTTTCACAGGAAAACCCAAGTCCATCAAGGACTATCCTGCATTGACAATACAACAGTTTTATTCCACAGTCATCTTACATCTGCTTCCAACTAAGCTGAATCTTTTTTGTCATATTTTCAGCTCTTACTAGAGCATTAAAGTTATAACTTGGCTCTAGTTTGAGTTTATTTCTACTCTATTATAAATATTTTTCAGGCAAAAGATACAAAATAGTAAGAATGAAAAGAGATAGTACTGAAGTAAAGATCAATCATTGTGTCAAAAAACTTGCGAAAAGAATCGTGTATTAAATTACTCCAGACATCTGTTTGTCCTCTCTGACCACAGAGTACCTTGACAGTCCCACATTTATAACAGGCATAAATTAAGGCGAGGAACACAACGGTATTTCCATCCAGCGCAGGGGAAGAAGTGTTTGTAACTGCAGATTATGGCTGGCCAAGAGCAGCCACACTCACTAGGCTTTCAGTCACACGGTGCTGAAACCTGATTACCAGAGCCACTACTGCCCCAAACGGTGCCTGCTAAATGGAAAGCAAAAACCAAAAATCTAAAATCTTTATCCCATCTTATTAAATGGCTATTAAATAATAGAAATGCACCAGGAAGTATTTCAGAATGACATTTACAAGCAATAAAGCACTGCAGACAAGGCAGACAATTTTCTCCCAAGCATATTGCCGTAACAGAGACGGTTTTAGAAAGGTGCTGAGGGGCAACAGCAGGGCTCTTCAAGGATTATGGGTCTGAACCGTTCCTTACAGCTCTGCTTTCTGCTGTTACTCTTCATACACATTCCCAATCCAGACAAGAGCAATCCATGGCCAGGCACAGGTAAGATCACAAAGTTACAGCCAGCAGGGCAAAAGGTCACCAATCAGATTGTTTGTCATCGCTACAAGGACTGTCCCCATCTCCAGCACAGTGTCCAGAGGCAGAGGGGCCACGTCAGCACTCTGTCCTGCCCTCCGGCCAAAAGCACAAGAGAGCACCAAGTCTGGGGGATAATTAAGCAACCGGTAAGGAAGGGGACCCTGGGTGAGCTGCACTGGGAAGCCCATCCCAGCACATCTGTGGAGGTTTTATCCCACATGCAGCTGTTCTGAGGTCAGCCTGTAGCTCATGCCCAGGTAACCTCTTCTGAGCCAGCCCACCCCACCACCAGCACCTCCATGGGAGAGAAGTGCCCCAGCCCTGTTAGCAATGAGGACAGCTAGGAAAGAAAAGTGGGGAGGTAGAGGATTGCAGAGGGGGGCAAAAAGCTTACTGCATGGAAACAAGCGTGGGAACAGAGACAATCAGGGCAGGGAAATTAGCAGATTCCTCAAAGTTTTCTTCCCAGCACCTATGCTCTGTACAGAGCTGGCCACAGCAGCAGAGCAGACCTCAGGAAGCCACTCAGCATTATGTGTCCCAGAGGCACCGAGCATTGACCCCCATCCATTTATGCCGGGTGAATCAAACTTACTGAACGCAGGGCAAATTCTCTCAGCTGGGAAAGACTCCTCTGAGCAATGAAACTTAAATGCAGAAACTCCTCCAAACCCCCCAGCCGTACTGCTGTGGCACTCCTTGCTGCGGGGGGTGAACCTGCAGCAGCGTATTTCTGCACTCCGCAGAGCACCTGCCTGCTGAAGGGCTTTGTCATTCAGCTCATAGCAAATGGCTCTTGTTAGAACAATGGGATATTTCCTTTTGTATTGGCAGCAGAACCGCTACAATGGAACGCAAGAACAATACAATAACACCAAAGCGAGAGAGGAAGCAAGCAGATGTGCCTCAGCACCACACAGGCTTCCTGGCCATACACATTGTTTTCATTCACGTGATGTTTCCAGCTACAGCTGACAGCAAGGAGAGCTCAAGGGTGTCATTGCTTTGTAAGCAAAACCCAGGCCCTCTTCCCTCTGCGGTGGGTAGAAAACCTCCCAGCTTTGTGTGATTCCTCTGAAATTGCTCCCCACTTGACACCTCTCTGAAGACTATTTTCTAAGCGAGTAGTACGAGTTTACTTGAGCATTCACGCAGAGCTGAAGCACTTTTTGGTCCATCTTGTCACAGACACAGTTTGCACTAACCTAGAGACACCAGGATTATCTGCAAAGGCTGCTATCTCTATGCATTGTCTTCCACACAACTTTATCCAGTGCTGAAAAGCGTTACAGAATGGTAGGCTCATCACCCTGTAGATCAGCTTTCTGCAGTAACACAATCCATTATTCTCACTGTTTTCTTCCCCTACCCTCCAGTGCAGCAGCAGCATGGCCATACCACAGAGACACTGATACACCCACCCTCTAACCTAACACACACTGATTCTACAGCAGGCTGTTACCTCCACAGCCACACCAGGACCACACGCCAAACACATTCCTCTGTAACTCCTCCCCCAGACACTGATCAGGACCAGCCCTGCCCTGAAGAAGCTGTAGAACTTTGTAACAAGAGAGATGATCATAAAAGACGAATGGGGATATACCCTGGACCACTCCAGACCACTGGTGCTGGGAATCCACAGAAACATCAGCACCTGACAGCCAACGAGCACTGAACAGATGCACAGATATAGTGCCGCGATGCCTTTCGTGAGCAAGTTGCTTCCCAGTTATTTGGCACTTCGACCACTTTCTGCACAGCTATACAGCTCATTTACTTTGGCTTTTTATTTGCCCCAATTCAACAAGATGCTTAAGCATGTCAGGACAGAGCTTGAAGTCATGTATGTTCTCATGGCACATAGCTCACGAAACCACTGGTGATGGTTTTGGCCCCATCAATTCTGCCTTGGTTGCTGAGAGCAGTATAACAAGCTGGATGCAATGGAGAGAGCTGTTGTTTAAATTATTTAGCAATTAACAAACTAAAAGATGCTGTCAGATGTGTTCTGTATATAGACATTCTCCCCCCTCCAGGACTCCCGTTCTTGGCGGGCCCCGGCCACCCCGTGCCCGGGTCTGTGATGTCCGGAGGTAGAGCAGCGACTCTTTCACGGGCACCCCCTTGCCGTGGGGAAGGAGCTTGCGTGCCCTTGTGAGGTTGAGAACTGTGCTTGTGGTGGCATGTGCCTCCTGTGGGGTCTCCCAGGCCAGACAGGTCTCGGCTGAAGGGTCAGACAAAGTGTGTCCAGGGGCAGGATGGGCTCACTAGCCTTCGGGCACCATCCTAGGAGAAGGACAACTCTGACTCCAAACCCAGACAGATGGAGCTCGTTTAGCCTTGTAAGGCTCCATCTAAGAGACGGACACTCTAACCAAACCTACGACCTGAGGACTTTGCTGTCACCGTCCAAGCTCGCTAGGCCCTGGCAGATGAACCTCAGGTGTAAAGGGTGGAGCCAGTTCCGCGCACACTGCGCCTCACCTAAAAAATCCACCGCGCAGCCCCGAAGGGTGCACTCATTGCTGGCAGTGAGCGTGGGGAAAGCCCTTCCCAGATCTTCGTTCGCGAAGCCAAGCCATGATGATGATGATGATGATGATAGACATTTTCCACAAATTATCGTTGCTGTCTTGTCTTGGGAGAAATGTGTCACAAGATGAGCATTATTTCTTTTTTCACCACGGCATGGCCATGATTTGATATTTGTGTGAGCAAGCAAAGCAAATATTTCATAAAAGCTTTAATAGTGTAATTCAGCTCACAGTGGCAACAGTAATCAGCAGCTTGCTTCAGACACCGAGCAGTCTGAGAGCTTCGTCTGATTGCATCTCAATATTTTGCTAAGAGCAGAGATTGCTGTAAATGGGTGGATTAAAGAAAATGACAAAGTATGATGGAACAGGTCTGTACAGGGGACGTTCATAGTCACTGTGAAGTATTCACTCTGTGCAAGAGAAAACAAATGGGAAAGGTGAAGAAAAACGGCCATCTTCAAATTCTGTCCATAATAAATTATTATCAATTGTACACACTTCAAATGAACTATAAGTTACACCACTGAGCAGATTTATGTATGCTCTGAGATGGTACTGTCTCATTAATAAAAATAGCTCAAAAACTGACAGATTTAAGAGAAATTCTGATTGAGCTGCCACTGACTGTGTTTTGGAAGTTTGCAGAATCACATATATATGCTGGCTCTAACAGAGATGGATATTTCAAAAATCAAGTGAAAGTCAAAAGTAGCACTATTTATCCATTCATACTTTTAAAACGTGGAACGCCCCAACTGAGCAGTAAGTTGTTTCTCAGTAACGCCTCCTCTGTATTCAGCAAGGCGTAACCCTAAAATGTTTTCACAAAGTATCTCCTGTGTTTTCCTAACCTAATGCTTCACCGGTTCTGTGACACCCCTTAACTGTAATTATACTTCCTCTGGAATTGCACCCTAAATAGAAATTGAACCATTCATGCTGCAAATTGAAATTCTTCAATGCGAAGCCATACAAATAACTTGCATTAGCATTAACCTCCTCCCAAAACTTGATAAGATCACTCCTGTTTCTCAGAAAGATACTAATTGCTGCTATTTTATCGAGTCCAGGCAGACACATTCAAACCAACAAGTAATTGCTTGAATGACCCAGAAAAATTCCACTTTAACCTTTAGAGGAAGTGACTGGTCTCATGTGAAGACCCACTAACCACACAGCCACAGTCAGAGTCGCTGTCTGTGGACTCTCTGGGGATTGTATAGTAACTGAGGAAGAAGCGGCACAGGAACACTGCCACAAGCTTTGTTGCGCCATGGTCCAAAGCGGACTTCAGGGATGCCATGTAGTAATCCTGCTACCTTGCTCCACCCCTCTCTGAGCCCCCATCACAAGCTTCCCAGCTCCACATTGGACAGCTCCCAGGAAGGACCGAACCAGCTCCTGCCCCAGCCTCTCCAGTAGCTTGGCCTTTATTAAAGGACACAGTTCATGACTGTTTCACCATCACCATTTATCTCTTCCCATCCGTACTCTCCCTTCCCCTTCCCTGCTAGTTTGCGTCACTGTAACTCAGTAAGCCACCCCTTGCTTTGGGCTCAGACCTTCCTCGTCACCCCAGCCTTTGGGAGAGCCAAGCCAAGCTGACAAGACAAGGCCTGAAAGTGCAGTTACAACAGACATCAATAGTGATAATTGAAGAAATACTAAATTCCCTTGTTCGTCTAGAAAATATGACTGTTGAATGTTAAGCATTTTTTTCCCTAATTATTAATATTGATAGCAGATCTTACTGGTCAGATGATTGACTTATTGCCGGGGGTATTAGGGCAGCAGGACACACACAGACAGGACATTGTGCTTCTGCACTTACATAACCAACTGAACTTCCACTGGGAAGATCTGCCTCCCCATGCCCCTGCCTCTCGAAGCCAGAGTAAGGAGAAATGCCAGTTCTTCGCTTGCCGTGCTTAACGTTAGAGTTGATTATCTGCCATATGAAATCAACACTCAAAATCAAAAGCTCTCATTTCAGGAGTGCCAGATTTTAACTTGCTGTGTGCAGTATCTAGAGGAAAGCTCTTCTGCAGTAAGAAAAAACAGCGCATGTTCTAGAGGAACCAGTCCTGCAAAGGGAAGGAACTAGGCTGCAGGAATAAGCACACAGTTTTTACCTTTAACTCCTACAATTTCATTATGCAAGTGTTCGGAATCTTTGCTTGGAGTAAACGCATTGCTCCTATGAACTAGAAGGGCTGGAATTAAATTATTTCAACAGGAAAATTGTGTCAACGTTCATTCTTGAAATGCAGCATTGTGATATTAAATTTTACACTGGGAACATTTCTACAAACACTTTTTTTTAAAAATAATAATAACAGTTCTCC
>NW_010406335.1:79098-90852 GCF_000710305.1 Buceros rhinoceros silvestris | reverse complement strand
ACTATAAATATCCTCAGGTAATTAATAAGAGAATCCAACTAATTACTTACTGCAGGCCTAGTTATGCATTGTTATATTTGTTAGAGACACGGCCACGATAACAATCACTGACCAAATTCACAACATGCATATACAGAGAGTGGGAGATTTACAACAGAACCAACTTCAGCATGAAAAACAAAATTCAAGGGGACAGCAACATGGCCTTACATCGGGGCATAGTTTACTGCCTAAGCTAGGAGCAGGGCTGCCCTTCCATGAAATGGCTGGAAATGCCTTTCCTGGTCCAGGAGGAAGCTGCAGTAACTCCACAACTCCTTCTGAATAGATCTCAATCACAGAACTGGGTAATTAGAGGTTATTTACACACTGATATAACCATATCAACTGTATATGTTCATGATATGCCTCTTACAATCTGGTGACTCTTCTTCCAGCCCATCCCAGGTGTGGAGACAGGTCTTTCCTACTTTGTAAGGGCCTCACTTGCAGGGTCAGCAGGGGAAGGTGACTCCTGGCCCCAGGCAGGCAGCCGAGCGAGGCAGTTGGCAGCTGTGTTGGTTGAGGAAAGATAATTCACTTTGTGTTGCCATTCAAATTTGTTGTTTGAATTAATAAACAGGGCCCTAAGGAAGAGCCTGAAAGTGATCTGGGCATGTTGTTTAATCCTTGCCGCCTGCTCCCCTAGCAGGCTATGCTAATCATGCCCAGCACCATCTGAAAACTGAAATACACCCCTGCCTAGCTGCTTCATTATAGTTATTAGCTGAAACAGCTGCCTGAGAAGAGATAATATAGAAAGAAAAATCTTACATCTTAACATTACTGCAGACAAACCTGGGAGAGATGAGAATGCTGTACTTGTCTAGGCATTTTCAGGTGACATTCATACTCTTAAAGTAAGCAAAACATTAAAAACAAGGAAAAAAAAGATGGCAAAAACAAGCTCCTGTGGAAGTCAGCTCACAGTACCTTCCCTGCCAGTTGTAACGCTGAATTTTAATAGCTCACCCTGCCATTCTCTTTGCTCCAGTTTCAAAATCACATTACATGCAAACACAGCGTAAGGTTAGCAGCTTCAAGAGCCCTCTGCAGCTTGTTCTTCTAGAAACAGCATCTATGAATCTGACTGTTATCTGAATCCTTGTCTTATCTACATCAGCTGTGAAACTGCTTATGCTAACAGCGGGTAACAGAATATTTCCCCGTGGATTTGTGAGCCTAAACTCCACCTGCTACCTAGGGATGCTTCATGCCTGGTCTCCTTCGTGAGCAATTTCCAAAAAAGTCACGAGAGCAACAAGAGGATCCTAAAAACAAAATCTGCATAAACCGCTATGCAGTAACAGTGGGAAACTTTGCTCGTTGAAGTGCAGCACTAACACCATTTGGAAAGAGAAAAATATTTGAAACATCCTCAGCTGGGCTGAAGTTTTCCTGTGCTCAGAGACAGGAGGTATGAAAAGAGTAATTTTCACCTATAATTATGTTCCATGACAAGATTCAAATGCAAGCCCTGGGAAGATAACATCTCTAATATAAGAGGAACTTCCAGAGAGGGATCACCTTCAGATCTTCAGGTAACCCTTTTGAGAAAAGCAGAACATTTTTTATCACCTTTTAGACACTTTTTTTCCTTCCTGTGGGTAGCAACAGTACAAACCAGCCCATATCCACCCCTGCAGTGCGACCACCCTGCAGCAGCACCAAGATTTGCCATCATGTGCATCTGGCATCCTAAACCTCCTATGAGATGTTCTCCATCCCAGGAAGATAATACATACTGTTAAGAGAAGATGCTTCAGCTGGAAAAGAAACAGAGACCAGGGGAACAATCCAAAGAGACTGAGTACACGCACAGCAAAAACACCCGGATAACAACAGTCCTGTGACTGGTGCTAAAGAACGCGTGGGGGAAATATGAGCTATTTTCCAGAAGCTGCCTGGGTTAGGTCACTCTGCAGCTATTAGCAACTGAGATGAAGCTTTAATGGGGGACAGATTGTTCCCACCTACTTATTAAGGGCAGCTCCTGGCCTAAATGAAGTGGACAAGCACAGGTTGCTCCAGGGGCTGGAGAGCCGTCACAGCCTCCCAGCTCCCTCTGGCCACCCCAGGGAGTATGAGTCAGCGACCCAGTTTCTCTGACCTCTCCCCGCATCATTCCCTGTCCCACTTCTGCTTACAGCCCTCCGACTAGGGCAGAGAACCGCAGTTTTGCCTGCTCTGCTGGAAAGCCTTGAACCGGTTGGAGGACGTCTACAGAGTTTTTGCATCTTCCATTGAAATTTCTGGCCTATTTACTCAAGTTTGCAAGTGTACGAGCAAAATGCAGGAGCAACCTATGACAGAGACCATAGGGCAGCGTAACTCAGTCGTTAACTGGGCTAGGGAAGGCTTGCACCAGCCATTTGGTTTTTCTGAGTGTGTATTAGCAACCTGAGAACTTCCAAGACCTTAACACAAAACTCAGGGTCCAACTACCACCAGAGAACAAACAAGAAACCAAAGACATAGGATCAGTCGTTTGTGCGTCAAGACCCAGTACGACCCTGAGGAGAACCCGGTGGTCCCCAGACTCCCAGTCCTGACCTGCATCTAGCCCTCACCTGTCTCCTTCATGCATGGGACAGAAACCAGCCGGACAAGCCAAGAGCAGAAATCACCAGGGACAAAATTTGCCACCTCAGTTCACCAGGCAATCTTTTTTCACAGTAAATTGTGTTTCAGTACCGGAGCAGCTTTCTGCCACATAATCCTAACATGAATTTCAGGCAACGTAATGACAGCCGTGTCTCGAGGATAAAAAGAGCCATTATTATTGATCATAAAAGGAGGAGTTTATAATTTGACTATAGCACTTACTAGTCTCTTTAAATGATGTATTATACCATCTCATTTTTTCTTTATTAAAAGAAATAATTTTCATTGCTTGTGGGTTTATGAAAAGATAAACAGGAATTGATTATTCATAACGTGGTCTTCCAAAGAAGCAAACAAAAACTTACAACTAGAGAATTCGAAGTCTTTTACCTTTTTTCTTTGCCCAATTTTCATTGCTTGTGGGTTTATGAAAAGATAAACAGGAATTGATTATTCAGAGAATCCCTTTGTTCATAACGTGGTCTTCCAAAGAAGCAAACAAAAACTTACAGCTAGAGAATTCGAAGCCTTTACCTTTTTTCTTTGCCCGGCTTTCAAGCAGAAAATATTTTCCTCTTGGTTAATTATCATTGCAGCAAACCCACCGTAGAAGGGCATAATACAGATGTTACTGCAAGTAGCATTTGACTACTTAACACATATACTCAGTGACAAGTAATAATTTAAATCCACTTGCAGGTTGGTGTTTCTATTTTTCCCCTGATTTAATTCAGTTGTTACAATAACATATGTAGAAATATGCTGCCAACGAACATTAACTAACTTTTATGTCTCTATTATTTTGTATTTTATCAGGTTGTCAAGAAACAGATTTACAATAGAATGCAAAATACGAACATTTTTGGTGTCCAAATATGTCTAGATGACACATTCACTGGCATTAGTAAGAAATTGCTCACAATTTGCATTTATAAGGCTCAGTCAGTAGCAACCAAGCCTATATATGAATTCATATGCATCAAAAGCCCATTTTAGTGTTTTGAGTGAGAAGCACCATTCCTTTACTGACAATTCCTTGGTTTTAACAAGTCCTATCCTCCAGAAAACACATGTTCTGAATTTCATGGGAAAATGCACTAGAGGATATAAATGCATCAACCAGAATATATCACTGGAAATTATTCTTAAATCAAATAGTACGACACTTTGGCCTCAGTCAGCACCAGCAAACAGGAAGAATAATCACTAGCAGCATACTTTGAGCACTCAGTACCGCGTGTCCGATGCCTGGAGGCTGCCTGGTCACCACGGGTCCTCAGACAAGTCAGCTCAGTGCTGGGTGTGTCATGTTTCTGTCACCAGGGAAATGTCACTGTTGGTTTGATTTTATTTTTTATTGAACAGGGATCAGGAAAGGAGATCTCTCTCAGGTCAGGACCGAGCCTCTGGTCTAATTAATACTATTCAATTTTACATTACTGCCACGCAGATCAAAATGTTTGTGAGGCAAAAGTTAGGTATTAGTATTTGTCTTCATGAAGTACCTGGGAACACCACCACCATTACATCTCTTAGAAATATCTAATAAAAGGAAATAAAACACAGCACAAAATCACTTTTTCTTCAGATTAAGTGTGCATCAAACAATTATTGGCTTTTGAAGCAAAATTAACGTGTACAGGGAACACCAGCAGTCTGTTGTTACAGGGTTCCACTAAAATGTTCTGAAAATCTGAGACATGTTGTAGTAAAATAAGACATTTGCCTGGACTAACACTGGATTGTACAATACAGAGCAGGAGGATGATTTAAAAGTTCTCCTCAGTGACTGGATAGGCAGATGAGCAGGTAGAACTGGCCCAAGTCTTCTTTTAGCAGGCCATGAACTCACAATGAAGAACTGAAAAGTAAGCTTGAGTATCGATTTCTGAACGTGCAGGTGAGATACTGGGAAATACACTGCGCAAAGAACAGTCCAGCAGTGCTTAGAGAAACAACCTTTGCTGGCTCGCCATTAATTTACTCCATGTAATAAATCACTACCATGCATCCTGATGCCTGTGTCCAGGATTCCTCAGAGACCTCAGAAAAGCATAAGTAAAACAAGCAGGGCAAGGACAGATTGCCTGTACCAGTGAGAAAACATCTACAGGTGCATGTTCGGGTGCCCAAGATGAACAACTCAACAGCTTAAAATACCTCTTTTGCCTACTTTAGTAATGTCTTACAGGATTGCATCACTGTGGACTATTTTCTGAGTCAGTTCTTTCCCAGATACTTTCTCAATGGGAGCAGATTAATGCTGCAAGCCCTGGCCCAGAGGAAATTGCAAGAAGAAAGAGTAAAGCAGCAGCAAACCTCCCAGTGTGCAGCTTCAGTCAGAGGTTTCTGCTAAGGGAGGTCTGCAAGTTTTCCCTTATCCCACTGAACTGGGTTATTTGAAAAATGCTGCTCTTTAGTCCTTTGACCAGCAGAAAATAGGTACATTTGCTCTAACACAACTCAACAAAGCATTAACAAAATGTTACTAATCACTAGATAAAGTAACCTCTGAAATAAGCTCCACATAAAACAAAGGAAATTCTTGCTATGCATGAACGAGACCAGGCTCCAAAAAAAATATCTGCTTCCTAAACAAATAAGGCCAGTCCCTCTTTCTTAAGGGACTGAGATGCTTTTGCTTTCCGTTTTTCCTGAAAACCCCCTTCTCTGCAAAGGAATGCCCACGATAGCTGTTTACAAACAGCTCTGCAGTAAAGCCTCACTGCCAGTTTTTCACGACTTTGGAGTACTGCTGCAACGCTGCGGCACATGCAGGTACCTCTCACAGTTATGGGTCCCTCTGGAAACAACCGTGCCAGGCAAACAAAGGGACCAGGAGAAACACACTCTGCTTCACTGACATCCCCTCAGAATGTGCTAGTTTCCTCTGGAAGCTCTGGCCTCTGCAGCATACGATGCCCAAACATAACAGGACCAGCACCTGGTCCAACAAAGACAGATATAGGATGGAGCAAGGCTACCCCAGCCCCGGTTTCTAGCCAGAGCCCAGCATGCCTGGCTCCTGGAAATACTGCCCAAGCAACCTGCCAGGCTGCGACCCTCCCCACCAACCTCTGTGGCCTGTCAGCCCCTCAGCATCCTCCTGGCCCCCATGGTCCAGCAAGAGACACCCATAGCAGAGCCAAGCTCATGCATAGGCACATACTGGGAGTCAGAGAGCTTGAAGGTGAAGGTCATCTGAGAAAAGAGGGGGTGAGGAAAGTGGCTTGGTGAAAACAAGGTGAAATTATGAGCCCCTCAGCATCCTTCTGGCCCCCATGGTCCAGCAAGAGACACCCATAGCAGAGCCAAGCTCATGCATAGGCACATACTGGGAGTCAGAGAGCTTGAAGGTGAAGAAGGTCATCTGAGAAAAGAGGGGGTGAGGAAAGTGGCTTGGTGAAAACAAGGTGAAATTATTTAAGTCAGAAATTCAAGCTCTGATTTCAGTGTTGACTCAAATCATACTTAATTTAAAAAAAGTCAGCTGATCTTTCCTGGTTGCACTCTCAGAACTTATTTTTCCAAAGATAGATCAGTTCTTGCCATTTAGCAACCATCAAGGCATTTGAGTAATATCTAAACGTTTACACTCTTTGACCCATCCTTTTAAGCAACCAAGAGGGCATGCAACACACACAGAGCAAAGCACTCATGCAGCTTAAGACATGGACTTGCAGTTTTTACATTTCATTAAACAACAGAAAACCTGGGACTGTATCAGGGAGCTCTGAATGGAAACTGGAACCCAGTTCTTTTCCTAATCCTTTCTCCAACTGCTCCGGCTGTGAGGCCAAAAGCACAGTTTTTGGTATAAATCTCAGAACAAGAAAGGACATGAAGATGAAAAGGGACCTGGCCCTCTTTGGTGGGATGGAGAGCTAAAGCTGGTGGATTTTCTTCCACCTTTGCTCAAAACCAGACCTGGCAATCACAGGCTTTCCAGGCTTGATTGACATGGAGTATTTATCAATGGCAGTCATCTCCAGGAACACAAGGATGAGATGTCCCAAACTCCTCCTGGATATTCTGAGCTAAACCACATCCTCTGCCACATCTTCCTGATGACAAAGCAGCACTCTGTATAAACTCTTCGTTGACTTTTCTGTTTAGAGATTTTTACACATGGAGTTGGTGCAGATTGGTACAGACCCCCTCAAACAACATATGGGTGCCTTACATTTCTCACGTCTGGTTCACCCATGAAGGCTAGAATTCAGTTTTCAATTCTTCTGTCTACAAAACCCACGAACACACTTCTGGGTTTACATCTGCTCCACAGCTTTCCTTGGCTGCAGGCTTGAGGAGAAATGAGGCACAAAGAGTTCACAGCATTGTGCCCAGTGTGTTCTGGGTGTTTCCTTGCTCGCCTCATCAACTGCTGCACACAGTTTATTGTCAAAGGCAGATGGTCAAATAGGAGGTATGAAAAATCTCCCAACTGCAATTCCCCGAGAGTGTCCCTGGGCCGCTGGGGACAACTGAAGTGAAATCTCAGCTCAGACCACTGAAACCTCTAAGGTAAACCCAAGTGGAAATTGTTTATGCAGACCTCTGCACAAGGAGACCAGTAACACTTCCCAGCTCTGTTCAAAGTCACAGTGATGCCCCCAGGCCTGTTTTATCCTCCAACTGTTCTTTAACACACTGAGAAACTTTACAGTTTTTTCACTGTCTTCTTTCCTTCATTGGGCTTCAAGAGGAAAACTGAATTTTCTCCTCCTCAGGATGTGCAGAATGGGGGGGGAGGAGGCGGGGTAAAGGAAATCAGAGGACCAGATCCATTTCACCTCTTTTGCCTCTCTAACAGATGGGCAGCTCCTCTTCTACTCACAGATCTCCTGTCTCAACAAGGAAATATGAGCCAAAGCCCTGAGGGAAATGGGCTAATGGGCTCAAGGTTTTTTTTTTATATTTTTTGGTGAGCTCAGGTGGAGGGAAAATAAACTTCTGTCCCTATGCATTCAACCACAACATTTGATGTAAGTGCCCTGAAAATTTCAAAAGCAGATGCTAAAATTAATCTTCTCTCCCAGTGCACCAGCACAGGATTACTCACTGCCTGCTGCAGAAAGGTGGGTCTCGCTGCGATGGATGTCCTTATCGCAGGAAGGCCCATCACGGTCTGTGCTGACAGCTCCTTCCTGCCAGTTCCTTATGCATTGCAATTTTTTTGATCCACATTTCCCCCCATTTCTCTGACCTGAGTTGCAGGACACAGCAGAGGCAAGAAATAAACAGGACTTCTCTCTCAACAGCATCCATTCCCCTCCTCCCCCTTTTTGGAACAAAGTTAGAGATATCGCAGAGGAGTCCTGTTTCCCGCCTGCCATAGCAGGGTGAAGGGGGAAAAAAAAAAAAGTCCTTTAGGATGTAGGAACAGTCCTGCCTACCAGTTCAGCTCTCCATCTGGCAGATTGGCTACAGGACTGGACAAAGAAATTAATTCACCGTGTTAAACCTTATCCACACACATCTCACATTTTGGCTGTACAGACAGAAACAAGGATCCTTACACTGAGAAACTATAAAGGACAGCACTTCAATATTGAAAAAAGTTTTTTTCCAACCAGTGCTACAAATTGCAGCAGGTCAGGAGCTGCTGCTCGTGTAAGTGTGCAGATCCTGCCATCAGTGCTGCTGCTGGGCTGAAGGGAACAAGTGTTATTCTTCTTTCGAAAAGATACAGGCCAAGGTCAAAGCTTATGTCATCACAAACGCAAAACATGAGAAGCCTACACATTGCTTTCAGCGAGAGTTCATTTCGCTGACGTGCAGTTTTCTATTCATTTAGGACATTTCCGTCCAAGATTAAAAGCCAGAGGGTACACTCTGTGCTGACCTTCCTCCTACAATTAAAAAGAGCACAAAATCTTCAGACTTCAGAGGGGGAAAAAAAAATTGATGCCAATTTAGTCTTAGATAACGCGGCATCAATGAGCCCAATCGATACAGCACACAAGACAGTCAGCAATTTAGGCATCTTTCTGCATTTTTTTGGAGGGGGGGCAGGGGGGAGTGTTATGCGTGCTAGCAAAAGAAAAAAAAATTGCTACACAGATCAAAGCATAGGAGAGAAAAGCTGATAACTGGCTACAATTGCAGCTCAGTATTAGATTTCTGAAGAGATATTACAAGAGCACTTTGGAGCACTCTTTGAGACTCATTTCCTCCACCAAGATCTCAAACAAGCGTTCTTCATTTTCGGTTAGCTATTAGTTGTACTGGAAACTTATTTATCCTGAAGGATAGCAAAGCCAGGGCAAAATGAGTTTATTGAATATTTTCCTCTAAATAAAAAGCATGGTTCTGTTTGGGAGCAGAGCTATGCTGGCTGCATTACATTATTCTCAAAGCCAAGTTCAACCAATCAGTTTTTCAACTGCAAAAAGTAAAAGGGACAGAAATTGAAAGTACATTTAAGACCCTATAAATCATGATATATAAGGCAAAAGCACATGATTACCCTGTATTAGAGACATTTTATTTCATTATGTTTCAATTTCAGGAAATTTGGAAATTTTTTTTCCTCTCCAGAAGCCAAAGTTGTGATTCACCACAATTTACCTGATTCTTCCACCTGTTGCTTTGTGGCTGCCTGACCCAGCTGCATTCAGCTGGAGGGTCAGCCCATTCCTAGAACTTTTGGCTCTGTCTTTTTTATGCAGAGGATCTCCGATGTCAGGAAAAATCAGTGTCAGACCACAGAGGGAGCATCTGAAACAATTCTCCCCTGGCATCCCTTTGTTGGAAGGGCCCTAGCCAGCCAAATTTTCCAACACTGGTTTGCCTGTTCTGAAAATGCCAGCCTCTAGCAAATTTCTTTCTAACTGTAAGTTACAGCACCTGGCCTTGAGCTACACTTTATTTTACAATAAAAATTTTTAAGCAGACTTCTTTCACTGCCAGGCAGACGAGACAAACCCTTCTCGAAAGAAGGGCTGCAGTAGCTGTAATGAGCAGCTCAAAGTGACCTGTTTAACAGGGGGGGATGCAGCAGCAATCCTAGTTACCGCAGCTGGAGATCGTCCCGATGAGACCTAATGCAGAACACAGCCACTGCGAGTCAGTACTCCAGCATTAACCGTTTAGACTCTGAAACTGAAGCTTAGAGTGAAGCTTCTAGGCAGGCGCTAATGCTACGCAGTATTGTAAGCCTAAATGACTTCACACTCTGGATCCAAAGATGCTCTCCTGAGAACAGGCACCTCTTGTTTTTGAAAGGAGGCATCTCAAAATGCAGCCACCAGTACAGAGGATATTATCTGCCTCTGATATAATAGTGACTCTCTCTACCTGCCAATGATCTGTACTGTACATGTCCCAGCTCACCAGCCTTCTCTGGGACAGGAGATTCACCCACCGTTAAGAACATAAGTGCCTGTTTCTGACAGCCAGGACAAGGAGGAAGGTTTTAACATCCGAGTAGCTACCTCATTCCCCCAAGAAACAAGAGTCTTCACCTCTCAGATGCTGCTTTGGTAGAGTTAAGTGAGTAACAGGAAAGTGCAATCCCCCAGAAATTAGATGTTGGCAAAACATAGTGAACACGGCATAACCAGTGTAGACGTTCCCTCGCTACATACCTCTGATGTTTAATAAGAATTCTGGTTGCGTAATGTACACATGCAGGAATAGTTCATTTTTCAAACAGTCACTGCCAAGGAATTAAATTAGGAAAAGGTACTAATTAAGAGACTTTGAGGTTGTCTAACAAAATAAACTGATTCTTGCTAGCAAGTTAATAATGACATGAACAAAAGCAAGCTTTCACTGAAGAGCAGACCATAGCATATTAAGGACCTAATTAACACCGAGCAACACAAATTTATGACCTCACAGAAATCACAAAAAAACCCAGAAACCCAAAAACACCACACAGGACAAATATTTGTGATTGCCTACTTGAGAAACAATTGAGAACTGGATTGCTAACATCAGACTCCTTCCACAGATTTCAAGTAAACATTGATTGGAAATGTCAAAGAATCAAAATCTCATTAACAGGAATTTACCCTGCATTGATCTGACCCTCTGTCCAGTCAGCAGAAACACTGGGTTGTGTCTCTGCAGCAGAGAAATACCACGAATGGATGGTTAAGCAAAAGAGCAAAACGTATTAAGCAGAGACGCGGACACATTTTTACCCTCAGGCAATCTAACTGATCTATGTTTATTTCATTACTGAAAGTTTTATTATCCAAACACATTTTGGGGTTTTTTTTAAAGCTAGGAGGATGATTTATTAATCCTGTTACACAGTTGCCATCACAAACCAGAGGTGTTGAGCCTGAGTCTGCTCCTACGCAGACAAGTCCCTAGAATTGCCCTGGTATAAAACTGAGGTGAATATGATGAGAATCAGGCTCTCAAATTACACCAGTCACATACTTTCTTCCCATGGGAATACTATATACGGTACCTTACTGACAGGCAAGTAGTTTAGGAGGTTTAAAAGCACAGAGGCAGTCTTTGAACACTTCAAAAATAAAGAGCAGCTCATGCAAATTCACACAACTCACGATATCACCTTGCGCCAATGGATTTTTTTCTAACAAAAGAAACATTTGTTGAATAGCCAATGAAAATTGCAGACTGCAGTTAAAAGGAAATTTTCAATCCCCCACATTAAACAGATTAAGTAATTTGCTAATGTGAAAAAAGAACCGAAGCATGGAGTTTCTCAATTCTTGGTTTCGGCACAGCCCCAGTACTAGATTTTGCAACCCTGTACCCATGCCCTCCTCTGCCTTAGAAAGGAATCTCTCGTTTCTTCCCTGACCCCCCCAGCCCCGCGTTCTCCAGCTGATGGGCTCAACCCTCTCCAAAGAGCCCCATTTGCTTCTGTCGAAGGAGGCACCTGCGCTGACACGCGTTCCAAGACTGCCTCTGTTGCACCTTCCCCGGGTGCCTCCAGGCTCTGCCTTTTCCCCACGGCAACGCCATCCCTCCCCATCCTAGACTGTCTCTCAAAAGCCTGCACAGCCACGTGTCCTATTAACCCTTCCTTATCCATTCCTCTGTGCCACGGTATCTTTTCTACTAGGTTATCTTCTCCATCTTAAAAAACTATCTGCTATACAGCTTTTGGTGCACAGTGAATGCCGA
>NW_010406335.1:55147-79033 GCF_000710305.1 Buceros rhinoceros silvestris | reverse complement strand
TTGTTTCCGGCTGTTTTTTGCAAGTTAATTCCGAGCTGAAATTGTTCAGCTATTCTACTGGAACGCCACCAGGTACACCAACCCCAAGATCCCTGATACTCAAAAGCAGTAACTGCTAGAGGCAAAACCATTATTCACTTGGATAAATGTGTCCATTTTCAAAGTACTTTCAGTAAAATGTTGCTCCTCCATCTGCTTTGAGGGACCATTTTATAGTCTTACATTTCCTAATTTTATCCCTCATTCCATCCTGAATAACCATTTCCTGCTTGATGCTCCTACCCTTAAAATAGTTGTCTGGCTAAGTCAGTCTAAAACCCTTCACTGTCACTTGGCTAAATCACACATCTCAGAGTCATCTTCCTTCCCGGCATGAACTGTATTCCCAAATGGGTTTGTTTTTAGCTAGAAATTAATCTCACAAAGATTTTAATTGCAGGCTATGAAAATGTTGACCACCAAAACCCATCTGACACTACTCCTAGCAGTCAAAAATAAGTGAAAAGTTTGCCTTTTTGCCTTCAGACAAAGCAAAGCAGGAGTCTAACATTGTGCAACCCAAATTCATGACTTCCACAAGGATAACAGACAGAAATATTTGCACTCTACCTGCTGGTCTCTAGAATTCTTGCTCATGTTTGTTGTCAAGCACCAGTTGACTAATGGTCTTTGTTGACCACTTCCTTGGTTTGTCAGCGCATCTTAAATCAGAAAGCTTGTAAAACATTCAGGTGTATGTTAGTATGTCAAAGATATTACAGCAATAGATCAGAAAGCACACAGGGAGTGAGAAGGTGAAACCTCCACCACCGTCTTTACAAACGGCACTGGAATCCCACCTTGCAGAAGACACTACTATGGCACAACCAGGAGTCCAGTGACTTGCACAGTAACTTGACAACATTGTCACAGACTTCTTACGCAATCACAGAAAGGTCCGAAAGACTTGTCGCAAATGAATTTTCTAGTTACAAACAAAAGATAAGAGGACTTCCCTCTTTCACACTGGTGTTGCGAGTGCAACTACATTGATGATTACCAGGTGCTCAGAAAACTAGTTCAAATGTGAAACCTGAAAACAATGATGCTATAAGAGGTAATGTATAACACTTTTTGAAAATGTGACCTTTTGTTTTCAACTCTTAAGCTAGAAAGGGCAGCTGTGGATTTTTCAATTTACAAGCCTGAAAACTGCAAATTGCAAAGAATTCACTCCTGCCCTCTCCTATGAGATAGCCAAGTATGAGTGACAAGCAGACATGCTCTAAATATAACAACTTTAATTTCTTTTGAAAGTCAGTGGCAAAAAACCCTGCTCTCTCCAATTCTTCTCCATGGTGAATCACTCTGGGGTAGAAGACAAGTTCTCAATAGTGGTATGAAGGTGATGAGTAGAGTTGTGTTTCCATCAAACACATTCTTCAGCTATGCTATTTTGTAACAAAGGAACCATTTAGTGATTTTGCAAGTCAATGAGCCAAAATAAAATAATTAATGTCAATGGTCAATGATGAACCCTCTCTGGTAATAGCAAACTAAATACAGTTAACACACAGCTCTGCATCTAATGATTCGGCTTTAAAACAGCTCCGGTAAAGAAATTGCATGATCACATGGAATTACTTGCATTCTCCACATGGCAAGGGACAAGGGGTGACAAGACCTTTGTTCCGATGTGTTTGATTTGTGACAGAATTAATGCTGAGGAATTGATGGGCAGCTGTTCAGTTACAAATACCACATAGTTTGGTTTCAAAACTCACGAGCATTAGAGCTGTTCAGGTTATGATTGAATACAGCTATATCCGAGAGCTCAGCTTTAAAGACTGTAGGAAATGGCAAACAGTTCTCCAATAATATTTTGTCTTTTAGCAACTAGGATCCTATAGAACAATGCATATTTCCTCATAAATAATGGGAACTATCGTCTCGCCTTGGACTCTACGCTAGTTAATTGGATCTAAACCTAGCTATAAATCACACATTAGTGTATAAACTGAGCTTTATTCAAAGGATGTACTTGGAAACCATTGAAGCTGAAATCCGTGCGTGGAGCTACAAGGTCTACACACTCTCCTCACCCATCCCTACTCCATTGCCTATCCCACATTTTGTCTTCCCAAGCCAGCTCCTTTTTCAGTACTCCTAACAAAGTCTTCAGGGTAGGGCACATACGCACCCACAGACACATTTATCCTGCAATGAGATTCTACCTTCCTTTGGTCTGAATGGAGACAAACTGGAAACATCCTCCACGGCACCAGCTAGCTATGGAAATTCCTGTGGGTTTACATACTGCTTGATTGTCTTGGTCTTTATTACAAGACTGTGCATGGCACTGCGCAGAGACACCCGAGTGAGCTCTCAAAAGCCACGTCATGTCCTAGAATCCATCCGTCTATGCTCAACACACAGGGTCCAGTCAGGTACCATAAGAAATACCAGTATGTCCTTTCCCATACCACTGCTGGCACACGTGGGCGTGTGTTCAGTGATGTGGACCAAACCCGGATCAGCCATTACCAACGCAGCAAATTTTACTCAGCAGAAGACCCTATGGTGAAAAATGCATAGTGAGGTAACTGCAAACTCTGGCTTTGGTGCTGCTGACAGAGAAAACCAGCAAAGACAGGACTTTGTTTCCAAAGCACAGGGAAAGGGAGTTTTCCATTCGTTCTTGGAAGGTGCAGGACAGGCAATACATGTTTGTTCAGTTACAGGCATCAGGCAGAAAGTTCACGTGCACACTAAATGGTGCAAACTACATTTAATTCCAAATGCTGATGTCTCTAGCATTGATGTTTCCTGCGGAAAAAAAAAAAAAAAAAAAAAAAAAAAAAAAAAAAACAAAACCACAAAAACCGCCCACCAAAACAGCAGCTGGTTGACTGCAGTTAAATGTAGGACTTTCAATAAACTGAAGAATGAGAAGTGCAAGGGCAGACAGAACAAATCTGCTGTAGGTCAATAGCAAGACCAAACACAAAACCTTCGGCATTTACGCACTCAGGGTTTGCAGTGAAAAATAACAGATTTCAGTAAATGGCAGCATTATCACCGTTAAGGTCAGTTCTTCAAAAAGGACAACCTCACACAAAGCCAGAGCATTTCCCAGGTATAAGTGCTACACAGACCAGATTAATACGGTCGCAGTAAGACAGATGTTCACTGTTCCTCCACCCCCTTTCCACTCTTCGCACTCAGGCTACTGTGAGGTACAGGCAGGTCTCCCAACCTTTGCTGCAGGCAGTTCCTAGGAGACATCAACTGATACAGGACAGCAGATCACAGCTTGCTCTTCCAGGTGTCCCAGGGCCAAACAGGACACCAAATGGCTGCCCCTCACAACAGCAGGTGAGCCAGGAACAAAGGTGACACCATGGCAGACAGGGCAGCAACCTCTTTGACAAGGGCACAGTCCCACAGTGCCAAGCAAGAAGAGCAGAGCAGGTCCATGTTGGCAGCTACAGCGATCACCAGTCAGCAGGTCAGGCCAGGAAGTCAGGTCAGCAAGACAAGGTCAGGACCAGTGAGATGTGGCAAACCCCAGGCACACCTGTAGCGTAGCTGAGGCAAGAGCCAAAGGTAAGGTATCTGAGCTTACAAACACCTCCTAAACCAAAAAGTTCCAGATGAGACATCTACCAGCTCTGTTCTGCACAGCTCTTCCAGGCAGTCAGAGGGTTAGAGCTGGCTTTGAGCAGCCAAACACCCAGGCAAGACAAGAGGCAAAGCCTGTTGATGTATTTAGGACCCTGACAACTCTCACCATTGCAAAAGGGATTTCTCAATCATTTTTATCAAATTAGAATGGCCAGTCCTAGTGCCTACCTTCAACTCCACTGCAGTTTGACTCAGTATCCCACCAGCCCCACAAATTACCTCACAGAGCTACTTAGCATCCTGTGCATCATTTGGCAGTCAGCAAGGCCCCACTTCAAGGGTATGAAAGAACTTTTCCTCTCAGCCTCAGGAAATGGCAGGAAATCAGTAGTAAGGGGTATGGAGCTCTAATTTCAAGGTAGGTGCACAGTGCTGTGGAAGAGCTCACGGCAGCAGAGCCCAAGGGGAACCTTGGCAACTTCCCTTCACCCGCTTCTAATTTCGCCACCTCATTGATCCCACCACAGCTTTGCATCCTGCGAGTGTCTCAACACACCTACACCCAAAGCATTCTCATTTTAAATTCTTAATCGGTCCAAGTAATAAATACCCTCCTGATAACATTCTCGTTGCATTCAACTCATTAATCTCCCTACTTGTCAAGGGCACTCAGAATTGAGCAACAGCACCAAAAACATCCATCCTTGTGTCATGATCCACGCCCTGCCATCAGCATAAACACCCACTCACAGCAACACAGACAGCGTTCACAGAAAACAGACTCGTGCACTCACAACACACCTTCGCCTTCTGACCTTTCTCTTGGACATACAACAGGGAACTTGGCGCAAGAGATGCCCTGTGTATAGTCCCTGCATTTGGGGAAAACTGTCCTATTTTCCTGTCTCCATCTCCTCCTGATCTTTGAAGTCTACACAGGCAGTTAATCTTTCTCCAGTGGGAACTGTAGCAGCATCTTACTTTTATACTATTGATCATAGCAATGTCTGTGTGGAACAGCTAATATAACATAATGCAGTCACAAAAGGTATTTTGAGAGGAGCATAGTCCCACAAAAGTAGAAAGAAAACAGTAAAGAAAGAAAACCAAGGAGGAAATGCTACAGATTTTTAAATATTTCTTCTAACTGCTTCCCAAAGACCTTGCAAAAGGCCAGAAGAGGGGAAGCGATTAACAACATGCAGGAAAAGCTCTGAGGCATTCAACAGCAAACATAGTGGCTGTCTGAAATTCAGGTGACAGAAGATTTGCCATCACTGTTGATCTCCTAGATGGTCTTGAGCAAGACCCTTATCTCAATTCCTCCTCTCACCATTGTCTGCACTGTCATTTCAAAATGAAAGTTTTTGTTTTGTTTTCTTTTAAAAAAAGGAGCAGCTGTGGGAGCAAAGACTCATTCACTCCTGTTCATATACTGCAGACTCAGTGGAAGCCCCAGCAAGTTACCAGGACATATTTACTTATAAGGTACAATAGTGGAAGACATGAAAATCGAAGCCGTTATGACCACTAACATCTCTGTTCAGCCATCAAAGGAAAACCCGTTATTCCCCACCTCCCGCTGTCTCCATGAAGAGCTCAGTAGAAGGAGCCTGCTGAAGGGCAGGCCACCTCCCCCCTTCCTCGCCAAACTCAATTACTCACCTCCCTTGTGCGAGGCGTCGCCTCAGTAACGTTTGGGGGAGCATTGCTGCCATGAAGGTGCTGTGCAGGGCAGAGCTGCTGCTAATGCAAAATAGAGAGCAGCGTCTCTGCTACTGTCACTGCTGTGGTGACAACACCACGTTTACAATATCTAAGGCATCCCTGCTTGTAGGTATGCATCTAGCCTAGGAGAGCAGTCACGGCACCATGGGAGATGGTGTACCCTTCGTTTTAAGACTAGCTTCTATACACTTAATCTCGATAAAAGAAAAAAATGGACTGTAAAAGCATAGGGATTTAGGGCTTGTTTGAGGAATTTTTTTTCCCTGCTTCCTGAATTTAAGAATAGCCTAAGAAATATTCTTTAGAATTATTTCAAGACTGATTAAACCTGACAAGACTTCAAGCAAAGGAAATCCTCCTAATTTCTTGGAGTTTATCAAAGTCTGTGCACATTGCATTTGAAATCCATAATCCTGCATGATCTACAGCAGAAGTGCCTACCTCCTCTCTCAGAGCAACAGAAACACATTTGGGAGGATGCTGTCTAGATCTCTCTAGCCTAAACAATAACAGCAGAACCATCAGGTATCTCAAGCTTCACCATATGCTTGCAAACAGAGTACGCACCATAACTTTTAACAACCAGTACTGAATAGCCACCAGTGCTGGTAGAACCGGGTGTCCTGCTTAAGGCCAAGTTAACCCCAAGACAATCCTACACACCTTAGCCATGCCTGCAGAGCCATTCTTCCACTTCCGTGCACTCTTGAAAATTTGCTATCTTCCCCGTCGCTTTTGACCAAGACACATTTGAGAATCTCAAGTCCAGCCCTGGATGATGCAAGATGAACCTTGAGGCCAGAAGGTCAAAATATCCCCACTGCTTCACTCAGGGTAAACATCTCCAGATAGGTTACTTCTGCTCAGTCAAGATGTGAAACTCTTCTTGCTCTTTTTCCTTAAGTGATCCCACCAAATTACATAGTCCTATATGAAAAAGTTAGTTCAATTGACCCTTGGGACTCAGTTCGGGCAATATCAAATTTCAATATCAAAAAAATTCTGACATTACTGCTTAATCAGGGCACCTGATAAATTCTGTAGCACTTTAGGGCACTATGTTGTCAGCCCCAACAATAATTTGCTAGAGGTCAACTGAGCTCCCTTAACCGAGTGCCTCAGCTCGTGTACCAGACACTAAAATCTTTGGGACAAAGTCCCACTACATAAATACTGGATGTCCAGGAGTACACACCAGAGAGTGCTTCCCACAGGTCCTTAGCTCAGGACCAAGGGGAATGAAAAAAGAGTTTCTCGTCCCCTAATGGAACCATTTCTAGACGCCTCTTTCTGCATCACGCATGGAGACAACTCTTTGCTTGAACTTCTGCTATTTCTCAAACTGGCCAGATCCTTAAGCCCCAACAATCCGCCCTATAGACTTGAGAAGCTGATTTGTCTGTCCCATCACTCCTTTCTTTGACAAATGCTTTTAGAATGACCTCTTTGTTCAACACATTCAGTAGAAAAATGCAAGTAATGGAAAAATTTCCACTGATTTCCAAGACACTACCACTTCTCTCACAATAAAAGTCGTGGATTTTCACATCCCAGAATTTTCCATTTCTTACTACAGTAGTAAGGAAAATGTTCTTTAAATCTTAAATTATACAAAAGTGACCCAAAGGAAAAAGTTTTTGCAGGGTTTTTAACCTCTTATTTGACTGACTTGGTTCTAGTAGCTTCTGATCAAAGCTTTCATCAGTTTTCAGGAAAGCAAGGTTAAAGATGAAGGCTGGGGAAGTCCTGTCAGCTGGAATTTGCATACGCATGTAGGCATATTCAACTTCCAACTTCAGAAACCAGTGACAACAGATACTAAAACTTACCTGTTCAGGAAGATATGATTAAACAGAGTAATGCTACCATGTCCTAAAATATTTTTCAAGTAAACCAATTTCAAGTTGAGAACAATTCAGGATTAAGATAGCAAGTGAAGTGGCAACACAGAGCTGGACGTTAGATCAAAGGTAATGACATTCGCTCTCTGGCTCCAAACCATTTGAGAATGTATTTGCATTACCACCACCAAGATGACCTACCATTTATTTGTCATTAGTTTCACCAGGTCATGAAAGAAATGATTGTATTAACAGTTACATGTATTATTTAGTACGAGCCCTTGTACATTTCTCTCATAATAATTCACGTTTAAATTTATGGGAGGCATAAAATTTCTGTGGCGGAGTGCCTGTAAGAGAACTAATGCATCTTGAATGACAGTTATTGACAGCAAAAAGAACTCTCAACTTGCAATGTGTCCTAGTTAATTGATACCTTTGGTCTCAAAGCAGACACATTAAATAAATGTTTTTTAATCATTTCTCTTTGTTTGCAGTACACAGTGAAATTTACAGTGACCTCATTCAGACATTATCATCAGCTTTTTATTACAGGCTCCTTCAATCCCCTTCTTGGTAGATTAGATTGGACCTTGAGAACAGATTAACTCACAAAGTACCATCTTCAAGCTTCAAGAGAATGGGGTCACTGCAAAATCCAATTTCAGCAGGTACCAAGCGTGGGTTGAAGGTGGCCTCTTTTCTACATCTGCATTCAGGACCATGAAGCTATAGCAAGAATAGACAATTTGGCAATAAGAATATTGCCTGAGCAAAGGAACCCGTAAGAACAAACAAATAAAAAACCCCCTACTGTGACTCATCCTATCAGTCTGTGGGAGAAAAGTGAGTATTTTTCTCCACTGGATTTTTGCAAGTCGTCTTACTCATTAATGTAAACACTCATAAATGGTGATCCTGAATGGGGTGTTACAAAGACTGCTGCAATCTCCTGCCCATGTATGCATCCAATTCTGCTTCCTGCAGCCAAGGAAGACACCCGCTATGCGTAATTAAGCATATACAAAAGTCTTTGCAGGATCTGAACTTGGGATACTCTGTTTTAATTAAGCACAACTTAATGTTTCCCCTATATATCTACCATCTCCCTTGATCTTTTAAGGAAGAATTAAGACAAAGAACATGAAAGTAGGCAGAAATAAAGTGAAGGACAATGGCTGGAAGGTAGAGATGCAACCTTAGTTTAGAAAATGCAGTCTGAGATCTACAGCCACCACTTCTGTTTCTGTGGAAGTTGAGGAAAAGGGTGTTCAGGTGCAGGCGTCAGGAATAAAGTGGAACTTGGAGCAAATTTGGAGACAAGGAATGTCCAGCCAAGGAGTAGAGGCCCATCTCTCTAGAGGAGGGAAGAGCAGGAAAAGCCTTCACCTAGAGGAGAGCTGGGCAGCTAGGCTACAAATTCAGCCCTGGAAAATGCTGCTCCAACCCATCAGTGGATGTGCTAAAAGGAAAAGGCTCCTTTTAGGTGTTTTAACATTTTAAGTGAGTAAAAGTCACTCGGTGTTGATTTCATCAAGAATGCCACAGGCCTAACAAAGCCTCAGACACAGCGACAAACCTCAGCACCCTACAGTAGCCGCAGGGCAAGATAACTGAGCACAGAGGTGAGGGCAAAAGCAAAAAGAGCCCAGAGGGACCTAAGACCTTGTTTATCCTGTCTGTGCTTAGCTGAGAGCTAGAAATACCAAATCGCAACAGCCAGCAACTCTTTGGACAATATAGGTATAAAGTAGTTTTTGAGAGCTATAAGTTATCCAAGAAAAAGGACTTTCTTCTGCTGTAATGGCTCCTGTGCACTCACTCAGCAATGCCACTGAGAGATGGGCTAAGAGCAACAGTCCCAACTCACAAAGCTACACCAGGAAAAACTGAAGAAAAAAGCCCCAGGCCTTAAAAGAGAATGTGGAGTCTCAACCTTTTCTCACGTACTTGAACACAAGAGAGAAATAAAAGTGTGAAATAGAGAAGCCCCACGCCATAGGCTCAAATCCAGTCCTGGACAAAGGGCAGACAGGACAAGGACTTGTAGCCTCCTTCTCCCCAGGAAAGTCCTTAAGCACGGGTGTTCTTCCCTTGCTGCTGGGCACAGGGCTCCCACGCCTCAGGGAAGAGCAGGCAGCTGACGTCTCACATGGGAAGTTTTAAAACCGGCAACAGAAGATGAAAGAGGTGTTGACCTAATAAAGCATCTCCCTCTGAGATGGGTCTCACAGTTAGAGACTCGGGTTAGAGACCACACGGTGTATCTGAAAAAGAACACAATTTTAAATAAAGCAGCCTGATATTTCTGCCAAAGACCAGAAAAGTACAGAAAGAGCTCTTACTTGTTGAGGAAACCTACTATTATATCACTACAACATACATTACTACACTTGCTATGGAATGGCAAACAATATCTGATTTGGCCTAAAACTGGGACAGCAGACAGGGACAAAACTTGAGCCTGCAGAGAGCCTGCCACTCTCAGGTAAACCACCAAAACACCTGGACACGTCTAAGTGACAAAGCCGCTCCAAGTGGATGCTGTATGTTACACATCCGTGGTGCCTCCCAAAGGGTTGCAAATAGTGCTGTTTATTGTATTATAAACTGCATTCTCTTAAAAGGTTATATCCTGTGTGTACCCAAGGTTTGCAATTACATGGTTAACTCCTGCAGAGTTTGGATTAATCTTTAACTAAACTGGAAGTAGCAGCATGCCCAGGCCACCTCTGTTCATAAAGGGGTAACCAGATGTTATTCATACCTGTCAGTCATGACAGTCACACCTAAGTCACTTCTTTGCATGATCTACATCACATACCAGAACTCCTCCCTCCCTTTAACTCATGAATGCTCCACAAAGAGGAGGTGATTTTCGAGCGCTTTCTCATTACATGTGTAACTGTTTGATAATCCTTTGTGCAAATTAAAAGAAAACAACCTTTTCAAAAGGACCGAGTCACTTCTAGTGGGAATACCTCAGAAATCTATGCAAGTATCCACGGTGCTTTTGTCTTCTGTGTTTTGTTCTTGTGAATAAGAATTAGCTCAGCCAGATGTTTGCGAAGAAGTGATTAACATGGTATGCAATATCAGCAAATCAAATCAGCAGGTTTTATTCACAAGAACATTCGCAAGTGCATTATTGCCATATTCACTCAGCTCCAGTCTGAGCTTCTTGAGCTCTACTCCTTCCTTCCAGCAACCTCTCCTCCTCTCGATAGCTTTTAACAGATTTATTGATGTTTCATACCTGCTCCAAAGTCTGTTAACTCTTAGAATTAAATCTGGGTTTGTGTTAGTTGCACATTTAATGTGCCAGCACAGTAACAGGTAGGAAAAATTTTTTCCCCTTTTTTTTTTCTTTGCTTCACCAGGAAGCACTCCCAAGGAGTAGGGAGGATTCACATCTTGAGAAGCAAGGAACAAAATAGCGTGCAAATATGAAACCAACAAGAACGTCCAAGAAACCTCCTTTATGCTTTAAGATTCGGGTCTGTGTTAAGCACTCTTGACCTTCTGTAGCAGAAGACTGAAAGTTCTGTCACCCGGTTTAATTCTTCTTTGCCCCCAGTGTATTTTTTCAAACAAACCTAACTTTAGAAGTGGGGGGAGGACACAACGCTGTGGAAAACATTAGCCAAGATAAACCAGCAGTGCTTTCATCGCAGTATGAATCATCCAACAGAAGAAAGCCAAGGACACTGATTAGGCTTTTTGTGAAGGGAAGCAGGATGAATGGGCTGCAGGTTCCAGCTAATGAGGATGCAATGCCACAACAGCCCCATTCTTTCCTGAGCACCTGAGTAATACGGGTCAGGTGCTTAGCTGGGGGGGGAGGGAGGGGGCTAAATATCCGAAATAATAATTCAGGGAACCCACACAGGACAGTGACTGTGTAACGCTGCAGTACAGAGACCCAGAACTCACTCTCTTATTTTTGTGTGACAAATGGCTCTTGTTCCTGTCCCTGAGGAGAAATGACTCACTGACTTCTTCGCTCCCTGAAGATAAGTTCGTGCTCTTCTCATGCTCTGTTACTACTTAGTTTCCTTTAGCTTTTCACTGTTGTCCAATCTAAGCCTCCAGGAGTCCCTGAGGAGAAATGACTCACTGACTTCTTCGCTCCCTGAAGATAAGTTCGTGCTCTTCTCATGCTCTGTTACTACTTAGTTTCCTTTAGCTTTTCACTGTTGTCCAATCTAAGCCTCCAGGAGCGACACAAGGCAGCAGGTTTTTGTTACTCCTTTGGCTTTTTACATCCCTACTGCTCCAGGCAGTTTTTGTTTGTTTCTAAGAAAACAACCACAACGAACTCTCTCTTCCAAGCAGAAGCAAAAACAAAGCAGTAATAACACTTTAATCACGCTAGTGGTTTTTAGGGTACCAGGAGTGATGCAGCACTTGGGGGAGGGAATGATACAAGAAGGGTAAAGGGAACAATGGTTGAAACAAGGCTGACAGCCCACTGCTTTATATAGCATTCCCCACAAAAGCATACTCCAAAGAAGAGTAGAAGGATGAGAAGACACAGGAAGGAGCAAGGAAACAATGTCAGATTGTTTCTTTCCAACTGCAGGCTCCCAGTGCAGTATTGTCGACCAGAGCCCTGCAATAACAGTGCGCTGCCAGCCCATGGGAGGGCTCTTAATTAGACATTGGCAAGGTCCTGTATCTCAGATGACATAACAGGTCAAGGTCTCCTGAACGCTGTTTATTCTTTAAAATGCAATTTTATAAAGTTTGGGTTTGGTTTTTGGGTTTGGTTGGTTTTTTTTTTTTGAGGTTTAATGTTCAGAAACACTAGAAACTAATGATTTGTAACCAAAGTGGAATCCATGTTTCCTATTGATTCTGCTTTAGTTATTTGGAAACAATATTGATTCTTAAGAGATGCATCTAAACACCAAGTCTGAGGGCTAAAGAATTTCCATACCACTGATTAATAGATGCTATCCATCGCTTTCATTCTAATGAGACGAGTTCTCTTCCACCAGTTACCGTATGCTATCTAAAGGTGAAGTGTGAATTCTGTACAGGAGCGAAACATCAGCTCGTGCAACCAGCCTCAGCACCAGAACAGACAATTTCTTTGCTTCTTTAACTGAATCATGAACAATTGTTTTCCTTCCTATCCCCCAAAGTTGTGTTATTAACATGCTTTGTTCTTTCATTAGTCAGCTCTTAACATTTAACCTGTGCTTTGGTTGGACTTTCTTTAAAACTAAGACTGCGTTTGCCCTGTGGTTTTATAGGACATAACAGAAACCCGATTCACGAGCAGGTCAGCCCATTACAAATAATAATGATCCTCATTAAAGGAATCCCCATTACTCTTGGAGGCATCTTTCCTATGGGCCAAATGCCATTATCTGTGCAACGCTCTTAAACAAAACCAGCAAACCAGAAGTGACAGTCAATACAAAGCCATTCATAAAGAAAGCTCATTTGCAACAATATTCTCCAACCCATTGGGAAATAGATATTGCTAGGAATTCAGTAAGTGATACAAGTGCTTATTATACATTCAGCTGGGTAAACGATGAGAAATTCTCCTCCAGGCCTCAGAGAGAATGGCTTTAAATAAATCCTTGTGGATTAACGATACTTCCAGTAGTACTTGGCAGCACACAGACTGAATACACAAGCTACCACAATAGAAAGGCTGAAAAACAGGGAATTTGCCCTATTTGCCCCCGTAGAAGATCAGGTTGGCAGGTAGCAGGGCTCAGCATCATCAGCCAGTTCCAAACCCACAGACACGAGCAGCAAAGCTCTAAGTTATTCAGGCACGTTTAGCAAAACCAACCGTAAAATTGAGGAGCCAACATAATGCATGTTGGAGTCACGCATCTGTTCATGCAGTATAGTAGATACATCACTAAACTCTAAAATCAAGCACTGAATTTTTGATAATGACTTAATCAAAAATCCACATTCTCATGGTTGCTAATGAATCAGAACAAAACTGCCTTCAGAAAAAGTATTTTTAAAGTGTAAAGAGAAAACAAGAATAACACTGATAGCAATACAGCAAAGTTTTTGGATTTCTGTTTCAGATCACCCATTTCCACGATGCTTTCCAGCCACCCATAATGCTTGCTCACCCTACCTGACAAGCACTGAAATGCACCGGTATAATCTCCCCAAACCTGCACTCCCCTCCCCATGGTGTGAGAAGTTCTGGATTAGGCCCTTCCTACACTAATGTGCCTGGGGAGCAGCAAGGGAATATTATCCTTTGGGCAGGTACAAGGTAGAGGTGGGAGAGCCCGTAACCCTGCACACATGCCTTCACAAAACAGAGCTGCGATGAGCTTTTCTGCCTGCCCGTGCTCCAGGTGCCACAGCAGAATGAGCCAAAGAAGCGCCACACATCACCTATATTAAATGCGTCTGCAGTAAATGGCAGCCAGGAGTAATTCTCTCAATCTATCCGCTAGTATTTAGGGACCAGAGGGTGAAATGCTGACCGTATATAGCACACTGCACAGGATCTGGTTTATTGCTAAAAAAATTTGGCACTTCCTTATCACGCTATAAATCAGCATGGAGAGAATAAGCGTGTAGGTTTTCCAAACAGTATGTTAAATCAATTGCCACCAAGAAAATAAAAAGCGTGGTAGGGACATGAACAATTGTGTCCTGCCTGGAAGACAGAGAATATAAGCGGTTTCTTTAATTGTATTTTGGCAGTTCTGTTCAGACTGATATAATCAGGTTACATCAGCAATTGTGTCATGATCTCTCTTTAGAGATTTATGACCCATCTCAAGAAAGGCTTCCTAGGGCCAAACCTTGGTGTTTAAGCTCCATATTACCAACCTGTATTTTTGCACATTGAATGATCAAAAGGCCAGGCTCCCCTTGCTAAAACATGACTGCATTTTTTTTTTTATTGTGCAGTACTTTTACAGCACTACAAATGCAGGGAAATAGCTGGAAAGAGAAAATCATTAACTGGAACAGCGACAGCCAATCCATCTGCAACACCATCTCCCTCCTGCTCCCACAGCCACAGGGAAGCGGGGCTCCATCACACCAGCTGAGGCCCAATTAAAAGCTCCTGGTCCCAGTCTTTGTAGGTGAGCACTTCGCTAACAGCAGCCCGGGCAAATTCAATTATTCCAGAACTCTTAGACTGGGAACAATCACAAAGATTTTCATAACGGTTATTACGGTTTTAGGGTAACTGTTAATCTAAATAAGGTCCCACCGATGAAAACAAACGGTTTTGCAGGCACTGGTGTTAAAAAAAAATAAATTCTTTAATGAATTTCTCCTTGACAGCAGTTTACCTTTAAAAGCTCATCCTTAAAAGATCTCCTGCACTCCTTTCACTTGCCCACATATCGCGTTTTTCCTTGTGGATGGAAAGGGCACTTCATCTGCCATTGAACGATACAAACAGCTTTCATTCCCTTAAAGGATGATCATTGAAGTTAGACCTCCTCTCTCTCTCCCCATGGTATTTATTCTATGTACAGCTGCAAATCCCACGTTTTCCAAAGTAAACACTTGTAAGACCTTGTTTAATGCTTCTGCCTTTCCTTGGAAGCTGGTCAATAACCAAACACACAGAGACATTAAATGTGAAGCTTATCTCTAAAGGGCTTGCCAAAGCACGTTGGCAGCCCTATCCTCACAGCAGGTTTTTTGTCGAGTGTGCATCATAGCAAACTAAAGTTCATACATCTTTACCAGCATTTACACCATATTTCTCTCAGCAGTCAGTAGGTGAAGCCAAACCACTCTGTTTTAAGCACTCAGGAAGATGTACAGAACAGCTGCAGGCCTAAAGCCAAGAATGTTTCAATGAATGTAAGCACAAATTAAAAGCAATCAGGAAATTTTGAAGAGCAGAGGAGTAAGGACAGGCAGTACTGGAGAGCTGTGTTACATGCAGTCGCTGGCACAAAGGCAGAGAGAGGTGGTTAGGGCAGTCCCAGCAGCCTCCTTTACCAACAGGTCCATCCTTCTCTGGAGAACACCACGGGGGATGCCAGCATTTGCAAACCAGTGGCAGTTGTTAACCACCCTTAGAAAGTGAAGTGCAGAGAGCGCAAAGGAGAGGCCTTCCTGTTTAGCACATTTAATAAAGCACCTTATTATTTTTACATTTTTTAAGTTTTTTTTTCCAGTAGAAGAATTTCAGTTTTGCAAGCGCTATCGCTGTATGTATAGCCTGACACTCAGTGTGTCCCAGGCCATCTCATGATCCATCAAACCAAGGCACAGGAAGCAGTGTTCAGAAACCAGCTCCCAAATCATCCACAACACCTGACGATGAGAGGGTGCACTTCCCAAACTTCACACATTCATCTGAGAGCCATAAGGCACAACCCAAGAGACAGAATCGTAGTTTAGGGGCTGGTGGCAGAGCAGGAAACACCTACAGATAGAGAGGAAGATAGATGCTTGGGCCAGACGGTCCCTGCACAAATTTGCAACAGCACCATGCAGGCTGCTCTGTTCACAGTAAAGTCAGAGCAATAGGTTAGATGCAGCAGAAACCACTCAACCCTTCCTAGCACCCCTGCATTCGGATCCAGTTTGCTGTGAACGCAACAAGTGTCTGGAGAGAGACCACTGCACCATCACCACCTCTCTCTGCTTCCACCCAAGGCCTCTGCTGGGTATGAGCTGTGCTGTGACACTGAACTGGGGCACGTTTGTTTGTGAGGGCAGCTCCTATCTAGAGAAATAAGCCTTTCCAAGAAGTATGGATTCCCAGAGTGCTGCTTCCCTGCTAACAGAGAAAAAATATTAAAGATTCTCTGAAGAAAAGTGTTTGGATATAAGCTCTTCCTTGAAGCATCCTGTAGTGCCTATAGCTCTAATGCAAGCCTGAGGACAACAGCAGTTTCCTACTGAAATTGATGGGATTTGGGTTTGGTCTTTGATGGGAAAAAAAAACCAAACACATAGCCAGAGTTTTTAAAAGAGCTCCAGTAATTGCAGCTAGTGCTACATTACAGGACTAGTAAAGAAAGTCATTCCCTGTAATTCGTCCATCTCCAAGGGAACTTCCCTTCAAGAACTACAGATCTGTGACAAAAAAAAAGAACATTATCATCCTTTTTATCCCAGATCCTGGTAGAAGGAAATATGCCAGGAAAAGATAAGATATTGATTGCCACTGGAAGAATGAAAGAATGACTCATCAGATGGCTCCCCTGAACAAAAAGTCCATATTCACAGCAGAGGGGAGAAATCCTACCCTGGGCTTAGGTGTTACGCAGGGAGAAAAGAAAAGTTTACAGAGATCCTTAATAAAGTGTGAGATACCTCAGAGAAATACAAAATCCTGGTCAAAAATTTAAGTGAAAACAGATTTGGGAAAGGATTTCATGTTGTTTAAAGACTTTTGACTTCAAAATGCTCCCACACTTGGAGGTGAAAAAAAAAAGCCATGACTTGTCAAGATAAAACCTCCAAAATTTCCTTTTGCAGAAAAGCAATGTCCTTGAGGTGCTCGGCACCATGATGAAATTTGAACATGCATCTGTTTCCACCTGCAGGAAGCAGAGCTCTAGACAAACACCAAACAGCAACGGATTTCATCGAAATGAAGTATGAGAAAGGAGAAATGTAAATATCACTAGAATAACATCTCATCAGTTTTGTCTTCCTAAAGAGTGCTCTGACATGATGGATGTGCTGCTGACACCCCGTGTTATATTGGTTGCCACTTTTAAAGATCATGTTTTAAATTTAAAGTGCAGAAACAGCTACATCGTAGGCACTAATAAATAAAGGGCTTTTTGACAGCTAGGGAGAGGGGAGAAGTTAGACACATCCTGCCAAGTTAAATTAAACCCAAAATTCAGAGTTTATAACAAGCTTTAGCAAAAGCTAAGACAAAAAAGTTTCCAGGATGTTATTTCTTTTCAGTTTAATGAAATCAATGAACAGGCGCTTTTCTCAACACATAAGTCATGGATCTCTAGTCCACCAAGGACATCACTAGAAGCAGCGCCGCACTAATTAGCCACTAACTCTTATATACAGCTGGTATTGAGGACAGGCTGGGTGTGCCATGGCGTTTACCACAGAAAGAACAAACCAAAGCTTCAAGACTTTCACAGAAGTACCCCAAGTTCCTGTCTCAGCTGCTGTGTACGTCATTGTCACCACCCTGGGCCAGACTCAAAGGCATTTTGCAGGTACCAGGTTCCAAGGGCCATAACCACACCCCAATTCACACTGCGCTTCTGCATTACAGTAATTTATAGCCCACACGCAGAAGTTCATTGAACAGAGTTTATAGGTTGGGAGAGGAAGAGGGAGAGAGGAGGAAGAACATCTGTAGTAATTCCTAGGGTTAAACACGTCAATTCTTGGTATGAAGGTGTTGGAAAGCCTGTTCTGTTGAACGATATTTTGCGATAGCCTGCTTTTGACAGGAGGAACATTCCAATACTTATCCAGCAATAGTTGTGGGTTGCTTGGATAGATGGAAAATAAAAAGAGCATGAGTCAAGGCCATAAGCCTTCTGATTTATAAAGAGATGTCACTGTATTAGTAAAAGGCAATTCAGTCAATATCCAGGAAGCTTTGAAGTAAACGTGACTTATAACTAAATAAGAATAGATTGTGAAATTTTATATACTCTGCCACTGAAAAGTCATACTACAAAGCATCCGTTCTCACAAACGATCTGAAACTCACAATAATTTCTGAATGGTTATTTCAGAGATGGATTGCAAATGCATTTTATTAAATACTCGTATCTTTGTTTATTCTTCACGCAGGGAACACGCGTTTCATTTTTCTTCCTCAGAAACCGTAACTCTTTTGATACTGAGGAACAAATCAGAGCGCTTGCTGCTCACAGCTTGGGGAGAGCAGCAGTCGGGCTCGCAGGATGGGTACGGCAGAAGAATACGGAAACGCAAATAAGGAAAGCAAACACTTATCGTGAGCAGAAGCTTTGTAGAGCTTTTCAATTCACAAAAGCAGAGGGACCCCTCAGTGCATGTAGTTAAGCTCTAATGAGACAATTTCACATGATTATCCATCATCATTAGAACCTCCCTGAATTCTTTGCAGGATACAAGATTTCCTGATACTTTTCAATTCACCTACCTCTCTACCCTCATTTCACTGGAGTAAAGGAGAATTGACGACAAGCCTTGCTGCCCCTGCCCTCCCCTTTTATCTCTCCACATCCCCTGCCTGCCACACAGCGAGGGCAGGCCGAGCCGTACATGCCGCAGGAGCTGTGGCCACCACTATCAGCAGGGCTTCTCAGGGCCCAGACCTGTCTCCGCTGTAACGTGTTGAGGCTGAAAATGCAAACAGAGGCATACCTCCAGGAGGCCAGAGGCTTCCTGCACCACGGGTCCATGCATCACACTGGGATGCACCACACTTCACCCCTTACATGGGACTTCATGCCTCGAGAGGGATCTGCAGCAAACAGACTGAGCACCACCATCATGTCACGAGCCATAGCTACAACTGGGATTAATTCTTCTGAGATCTCAGGGCTAACACAGCATTAGCCGCAGATATTAAGGTGATTCATGCTCTCTGGGATATCATCCCATTCCTCCAAGCTAACAAATTTCTACTTTATGGATAGCAATGTCAGCTTTCCGAAGCATCTCCAAAAAACAATTATACTAATGTGCCTGTTACTCTCTTTTAGTCGTGCCAGTTCATGAATTTGCAGCAAAAAAGGATGTTGAAGATAGAGCCCGACATCAACAGTTATGGAGCTGCTTGTAATTCCTGTTCATCAGAAGTTGCAGCAGTATGACCTGACAGACCGACCCTGGAGGCAGCAGAGGAGGTGCAGGTTCTGCTCCTACATCTGTTGCTGGCTTGTTGGGCGACCTTGAGCTAAGTCCATTCACTTCAGCATCGTGTCCATAAAGCTAACCCAATACATCTGACCTCCCTCAAGATGAGATTTGAGCTCTACCTGTGAAAAGCCCTGTGCAAGAGCACGGGGATATTGCATTATTGCTGCACGGATACATTAGCCCAGTTCTACTGGGATCAGTTTACAACACAAGCAGGCAGAGGAAAACAGCTCAAGCTATCCCTTGCAAAGGGACGCTTTCAGAGTAGTTATAGAAAAAAGCCGCATCTCCGAACCCAGGAGCCCAGAGCACTGCGCAGGGTTTGAGCAGACCCTGAGATTAATGACAGCACAAGCTCTACTGGAATGACTGTGCTGGTGCCACGAGATGGCCAGGATTTGGGGGTTGTTGTTAGGTTTTGTGGATTATTTTATTGTTGTTTTGAAGTGGTTTTTGACTCGTTTGGTTTTTTCACTGTTTTAACACCTTATTCTATAAGGCCTTTTAATTTCTGCCAAACATACCACACTGAAGTTTTAAGAAAGTTCTTGGACAAATGCTCATGGATGAAAGACACTTCATTAAAACCACTACGTTCTTCAAGACAAAGCATATCTTGGACAATAAACCAGTGATTGATCTTGAGAGTATATCTTTCACTATTCTGAGCTGGGAAAAGTCCAGGGCTATGAGCTGCACCAGAATACATCCTCAACAGTCAGCAGCCAGCTGATAGTCCCTGCAACCAACAACACACAACATCCAAGAGATGATGGTCTACCTTTCCCACACCTCTTTCCAGGGCTGGTATATTGAAAGAGAAGCTCTTTGAGGACACTTTTCAAAACAGCCTTTACAAGCCTCTGAGGTGTGACTTCATTCTAAATCATTTGGGGGATCAAACTAAGATTCTAGGAGTTATTAGAAAACTGGAAAGTTTCCTAAAATCACAGACAATATGCGAGACAGTTGAAAACCCAGTAATGTTAAAGGAATGGGCGTGGGGAATGAAAATAAACAGAAACAAAGGTTTTGACTATCCTTTCTTCTGAAATATTTTGCCTGCAACTTGTAGCACAAGAAGGATAACGATAAAATGGGTAAAGAGAACAGCAACTTCACTATGTTATGACAACTCACAATTTTGACATCATGAGATGAAGGAAACACACAGTCAAATTATCAATATTTTTAGAGATTATAAATAAAATCCTCTCCCTTTTTCCTTTTAAGGTAAACCCTTTTATTTCCTTAGGATTAGATACCATCACCAAAACTGCTGTGGACAAGGACCAGACTGCTCAGTTTGCTCACGACCAAGCTTCTCACGTACAACCAGTGCCCACAGATACTAGAAATCCTGCAGATACAGAGAGTAACAAAGCCAGCAGCAGTCAACAACCTTCTGCTTTAAGCCTTCTGAGTGAGTTAAGATCAGCCATACACAGCAGAGCTGTTATTCTCCCGCAAGCCAATTACTGCCTGATTAACTTGCACACCTGCAAATCCAGTGGCTCTCCAGAGAGCACAGGACTGAAACAATTCGGGGCTGTAAATAAAAGTACCGCTTTGTACAGAGGAAAATGGCACGTTTTCAGCTAAGGCCAACTCGGCTCCTGCTGATGGCAGGAGACCTTCTTGCCTTCCGAGGAGCTCTGGCATCCAGCATAGAACAGCTAAGGGACTAACAAAGGCTACTGCTTCTCTGTGTGTTTATTTCTGCTTCCAGCTGATTCCCACCCAACAGCACACTGACATAGGTGCCAATTTGTCCGGAGGTGAGAGCCAAGCCACACCTTTCCAAGGGGTTTTTTAACATTTGGATACTGCTGGTATCCAGACGGATGGTTTTTCCAGCTATTTTTACAATGGATAATGAAAGGGTCACATTGCTGCTGCTTTCCAAGCGCACATATCCACTCAGTTCCACAAGTAATTGGGACAAATGTGAAGCCAACTTTTTTTTTTAATCATGTCTGGTTCAGAGGGAAAAAAGAAATTACGTAAGCTATTGTTAAAAGTTTTTCTGTCATTGTGCTTGAGTGTCACATCAAAATTCTCTCAACTTGGAAAAGTTCAAGCCAGGCATCTGATACAATAGGACCTGCTCTTCCTCGTTACGTGCCTGAAGACCTTTACGCAGGAGCCCAATTACCAATCTCCCATAAGTCACATGAATACAAAAAGCTACTGTAGCTCCCAAAGCAGTGATAATTTAAAACCTTCTGAAATCAGTGTGCTTGAAGAGAAGTCTTGCTGGTTTGGTCAACTGATTAAATGCCCCGGTTTGGGCTAAACTTCCTGGTTTGAAGCCCCTGAAACACCACTGTACCAAAACCTTGGTCAAGTTTTTCAGCTATCATCAGATAGAGAATTACGCTGTACCTGGTCTTACAAGCTTCCTGTACTCAATGGGGAAAGCAAGCACTGAGGGTAGTCACCAGCCTGGTCAACCATTTCTAAGCCCAAGAGAACATTAAAAAGCCCCCTACATCCACACAAAGCTTTTGCAGCATGTGAGTCCATTCACCCCCCACACTGCAGAGCAGACCTGCCCTGGAAACCCAGGAGCAAAGCACGCCCAGGACTTTTCATCCCTTGGAGATACAAGAAAGGCTTGAAGAAAGCCTGATCAAAACTTTGCAAATTTCTCAAGAATTAGAAACCGCCATTTGGAAAAAGTGCTGTACAGGAAAAATAAAAGTATAGTGAGTTGCAGAACTCAGACTTGTAGAAGTGCCTTAGCTTAGGTAAAATCGTACATAACACACACGCACACGGTCCTCTAGCCTAGGGAGCCCACAGGACACAAACTGCTGGAGGCTGGCACCCAACACAGGACTCCACTGGTGTAAATATTCTCTTGTAAGCCCAGGTGAAGGCAGGATTCTATACATACGCACCAAACAGCACCTTGGTCTCCCCCAGTACATTTGTTCTTACAGCTCTACACGCCCTTCAGGCGCAGAAAAGGTGTTCAAAGCGAGATTTCACAAAACAGCTTCGCAACACCACAGCGCTCTCCATGAGCACGTAAAGAAACATGCTGCTATAGGAAGAGCTACATCCTCAGTCTCGCCTCTCATCTCTGACAGCAATCGGAATCCAGGGACCGGGTTTTCAGAGGGAAACTCGGCCATGGCAGCAACCTTCCCTCCAGCTGCCGCTGATAACATGCCTGCACTGGCAGCCTGCCGGGACAGCCTGCCACACAGCCCGACAGTGCAAGAGGGGCTGTGCCCGGGAGGAGAGAGCGCTGTTAAAGATCCCTGACAAATAACCTCAACATTCTTGAAAACAGGACTCCCGAGTGCTGCTAAGCCTTTTTTTTTTTCCGAAAGATAAAATGGCCTTCTGTCGAGAACTTTTGTATTTAAACCTGGTCAGCAGATAGGAAATTAATTTGATGTTCTAACCAACCATTTTTACACATTGGAGGAAAAGTGTGAAAATTACAGTTATTTATATTCAGACTAACAGCTGACAAGACTGCACAACAGCCCAGTGCCACAATAGCAATGGCTCAGAGTGAAACAAATTAGCCAGGCATTTTTAATTAAAAATTTTCTGCTTCCTGGAATGCACCAATTGTGGTATCTTTCTCCATGACACAGATTAACAGAGTATTTTTAACTGCTTTTATGTAATAAACTACTCATTTATTAAACATAGAAAATATTAAAATTACATTATCTTTAGAGGCTTTTCCTTGACATATGCTGTAATTGAGATGTTGAGTGATGTAGCCTACAAAAAAACGGTGGGTGGGGCAGCTAGAAGCTGCTTTTGCCAGCTAAACCAGAGGAGAGGTTGTTTCTCTATTATTTTTAGAGTTTGGATAGTCTAGCCTCTTAGATCTCATTCTGCATTTTGATAATGTTACATTATTCCCTGACCAAGGACAATTAATTGTTTTGGTGCTGCATGATGAGATGCTTACATGTTGTACAGCGCTGCTAACTTGTAGCCTGTGGTGTTTTTCTTTAAGCTCAAGCTTCTGAGAGACTCTCAAGTTTCAGAGTTCGTTTTAAGAATCCTTTCAGCCTTAAAAAATGAGTTAACCACTGAGCAGTCCAAGTCTGGAAAACAATCTGAAAAACCTTTAGCATTCCCTTAAAACACAAGCCAACGCTGTGAGTTTCTTGGTGCCCAAGCAGGACTTAGCAACGAAACATGAGAGTCCGCTGACTGCCCAAGCTGATCCCAAACTTACACCTCGCTCAAGCTCAAGGGGTTCAAGTGCAAACCTCAGTTTGCCAGGGCAAAGAAAAGATTGCTCCAACTTTCTGTTAAGGAAACATACTTAAGCTCCTGCTTGCTCTACCTGCAAAATCGTGTCAGACAGCAATTAAAAAACCAAAGCAAAGGCCAAGAAGCAGAGCAGAAATGGTCCGGTGCTCTTTTCTGCTCTGTGCCTAGGTCATGTTGGGTGGCAGTTTGCAACCAAGGCAGCAATGCGGGTCCACTTCCCGATGGCTTCTGGGAGGAAGGAGGAGGAAGCAAATGAGAGGAGGAAGGAAGAGGGATGAGGGTTACTTCTGCTCTTGTCGTCTTGAATAACGCACAAATTCTAGAAAATCTTATTCTCTGCAAAATCATAATTGTCAAGTAGTCACCATTCCCCTGCTACAAATTAGACAATTATTTCTCGGTTTAGGGGAATGCTCACCTGTCATTTCTGTCCACCTTAGTTTAAACCCAGGTCTCAGGAGACTTAATAAATTGAAGCAGTTAACAACCATTGCCAAGCTGCAAAAAGGGGGAGGAATTGCGCAGCAGAATAGCTCTGTGTTGGGAAAGCAAATAGGTTTTCTAGATCTAAATCAAATTCTTGTCCTGAAAAAACATTGCAATTATGCTAGTACCTCTCACACCCTACGCAAAAAAAAAAAAAAAAAAA
>NW_010406335.1:49133-55049 GCF_000710305.1 Buceros rhinoceros silvestris | reverse complement strand
GAAAAAAAAAAAAAAAAAAAAAAACACAAACCAAAAAAACCCAGACAACCCAAGGAAACTGTGCATTATCCTCCTCCCTCCTTATTTTAATAGGAAACTTTTTTGGGTATGAGAAGCATAGAGCACATGTTGGAGAGGATAGTACATACTTGCTCTGAGACCGTACGAGTAAAACCATTAGTTAAATTGAGTTTAATTACTCCACTTTTAATTAAAGAAATTTGCCATGTATTGGCCTTTTTATATCCCAAATTATCAACTGAGATTTCCAAACTTCCACATCAAAATTAATTAAAATATCATGTATATTATTTCTGAGTACAGGATCATGAAGGATTAAAAGGAACCTCAGAGTCTTTCAGTCCAGGACACACCTGAGGGGCTGTATGACACAAGAAACGTTTACAAACATCAACAGAAGCACCTACACCTTCCTATGCTCATAAACAAGCACACAAAACAGGGTGACAGACAATTAAACACAAAAAATACATAAAACTATTTTTTCTTCCACTCTGAATACAAATTCTCCACGACAGCATTGCACAAAACAGTCTTGGGAGCATCTGGGCTTCTCCATGAGGTTGCAATTGTCTGCCCTAGCACTACCTCAGTAGGTGGCTGGTGGTCTTGGGCCAGTTGTGAGCACCTGCTGAAGGATCAGATGGGGCTTAGCAGCTGAGAAATTGGGTACTGGAAGACTTTTTGGCATGCTGTAGGGTAGCAAATCCGTCTATGAAAGGTTTTGATGTAGCTGCACCAATTGCCTGATCCACTTCGTCCCCCATTAATCCGCCTAATTTTGGTATTACACATCAATAAGTCATCAACATTGTTTCTCGCTGAGGCTTAATGCACAAAACAGTCATGTATGAAAGAAAAGAGTACAAATATAGTATGACACACACACTGAGCACTAACTCAAACGTATCTACACATGATTTAAAATGAACCATGCTCACTGCTCACGAATGCAGCAACTTTCCTTAAATCCAGCACTTTATCCCAAGGAGAGAAGAGGAGGAATATAAGTAGTTTGTCTTCTATTTTAAATCTAATTTGATACCATAAATACTAATTATTTTCATTTCTTTTACCAAGCAGCATTGTTACTGTCAATGTTATTTGGGTCTCTAGTATCGTATTTCCACATTTTGAAGTATTAAAGTTTCCTTTAACAGTAAGTTACTAATCTTCTGATATGTAGTACTTGTTTGGGAGATAACTAATATCCCCTGCTGTGATATTTTGCTCTTAAACGATTACAAGCATGTCAGCCTTAACTCCATCTCACCACAGGACTTTACCCAGCAGCGTCAGCAAAAAACTTTCCATGAAATCCTGCATTCAGATTTTTTTCTAGCGAGATTATTTTGATGAGGGTATTTGTTACTGGGTTTTGTAATTGAATAGACAGGGAACGTGGCTGCATTTTCAATACTGCACTCTCCTACTATAGAAAGGGGGGGGTTGTGAACGACGAGGAAACCAAGCATCTGATGGAAAGGGTAACCCACAGACAAGTTCAGAACACTAATGAATCCCAAATATCCTGCAACACCATTCTGCTTGTTAGTTTTACCATTAATCAGTCTTGCTGGAAAGCCTGTATATTGGCTTCCAAGTGCCATCACTATATGAAAAATATGATTATGCCCCTTTTATTATCTTACAGGACACTGGCTCTCCACCAGCATCTCCACATAAACTGGAGGATAGGGCAAACCCAAGGGAGAGCACTGCTCGTTGGCCAGAACAGGGCATAAAAAAAACCACCACACACATCACATCTCACCTTTGGCAAACAACATCTGCAGAAAAAAAATAGCGCTAAATCATTTGTAGATGACTTGATTCTGCAGCCTTTTCCCTATAAGGAGACGCTGAAGCTGCTGGGCATGTTCAGACCACAAACAGACAAGAAAACCACACACAGGCCCATACCTCAAGAAGTATTCAACAGACAAAAAAAAAAAAAAATAGAGACAACAGCATTTGACTGCAAGGAATTTAAAGGCAGAGACACAAGGTGACTCCACCAGCTCCACCCAGGCTTGAGCATCGCCAAGACTGCTGGCATCCTCCCTGGGGCACTTTAGCCAAGCCCAGCCAGGGGATACTTCCTGATGATCAGTTATAGATGAGGCCACGCTACTGGGCAGGGGAGAGGGAAGAGGGAATGTCTGCTGCTCTCTGCCACTTAATCTTTGTGCTAGGGAGCAGCAGCCCTCACCTATTTTGTTCCCTGTTACGGCTGCTTTCCTTACCACCCTAGATGCAGGTTCCCCACCAGCTCACCCAGCCCATCAGTCCTGCACACTCTTCCTTCTCTGCCCTGTTTTTGGTTACAGTTTGTTCTGCAGTGATTAGATGAATGATTAAGAGAGACCTATAAACACATCCAGTGAGCACGTAAGATCGTAACACAACAGTGTTTGCTTTCCCCCCTGCTATGAAGTTGTGCTGCTTGCTGCTAATCTGCAAACCTTGCTTCCCATCATCCAGTTCAATGCAAATCTTAGCTAACTTCTGCTCGAGAAGAATTTGCATTTACAAGAACTTCGCTATCGTTCACACAGCAAAGTCTATGTCACCATTTGCATGCAAGTCTCATAGGAACAGCATAACCCAGCTCTCGATGTCATTTTATCTCATGAATCCAGCCTTCAACCTAACTCGTGTTAGATGAAAACAAATCTTAAAATATTCCGTCCAGCACCAGCGCAGCATGTTTAAGCAGCACCACCTTTCTATCACACTTTATTTCTCTTTGCACTGTCAGTAATCATTCAGGATTTTTCTTCATTCCAGCCCTTTCCTTAAAAACACAAACCCAGCAAATTATGTAGAAGCGAGTGGCCACGAGTGAAGCAAAATAGTGAGTTTGCCAAATAAACCATTCCATATTTAATCAAATGAAAACCACTTAAACAGCCAATTCCGACAGAACCTCCAGGTTACACATGCTGTATCACACTATAGCAAGTGAAAACCTCTATATAGCAACATTAATGCGGTTACATCTCTGTTCAAGATCACGGAAGCTAAAGAAATTACAGACAGTTAAAGTAAAAATCTTGTACAGAGCTCTCCAAAATGCATCCAAAGTCCTCTGGGAACAAAATATCTTGAGGTTTCCAGTGCTCCTTCAACAGAAATGGTCTGAAAACCAGAGACTGGTTTTACACAGCGGTGGGCCCAGATGGTGAACTCCCGGTTGGAATGTGGGTGTCTTCACGTTCATAACATTGGCTTACATTAATGAGCTTTTTAACACTTAATCCTCCCGTCACAGGAGGAAGAAAAAATACAGTATGCTGAGCTACTGCATGAGAGACAGGAACAAAGGAAAAAGAACAGCGAAGATAAACCAACCTCAAAGAACTTTGGGGGTAGGCTTAGCTTAGCTGCAGGCAGGGATGACAATTCTTGCTACCCTCATACAGAATTGTTGTTTTGTAGAGCTTAACGATGCCTTTACTAACTCAAGAAAGATCACCATTGAACTGACTTGGAGACCATACGCAAAAAGGGCAGCATCTTCAGAAGCAGGTTGTGAGTTACCTGACAGAAAAACATGAAGTTGAAAAATGTTCAAGTTTTGCATTTTGCCACAATAAATTAAAGGTTTGAAATACTGGGAAGTGTTCTATACAAAAACAATTGTATATCGAGGTAAAGAGGGGAAGGGGGGAAAAAGTGGTTATATTAACCTCCAAAATCAGATGAGGACTGATGACATCTTTGCTTCCAACAGGGGTTAGAAAAGGTGGTTGTAGTCTTAAGAACAGCCTTAAACTGACTTTATGCAGACAAGTGACAGCAGCACAAGTGGTGAGACCAGCGTCACAGTGCAATTAATATGCAACCCTTTAGATCTCCTTTAGCTTACATCCAAGGTTCCTGTTCACTCTGGGGCAGTTTCTATTAATTTATCTTCATCTGAAGCAAAACCAAGCCGTTTTTCACACACTGACACAACTTTGCCTTCGAAGACAATTCCTGATTCAGCAAGAGGTGCCAGCAGATGTAAGCACTATCTGCACGTTCAAGAAGTGCATTTCCACTCAGTTCCTTTCTCTGAGAGGGTCCCGGTGCTCTATCCTGCTAATTATGGACTTCTAAATCACAGTGCCAAACAGAAGTGCGTGCACGCTGCTGAGAAGGGTTTTAACGTGCGTGTGGTGAAGATATTTAATCCTGTCTCTGCTTCTTTAGGAAGCCATGTCCACTATTGAAGTTCACTGACTCCTCAAAGCTCTCATTCAACTCAAGTTTTTTTTTTTCCAGAGGAGATTTGAAGTATGTGTATGTCCATCTCTCTGTCTTTAGAAGTGAACTAGAAGAAATTTCCATGGTTTTCCTCTCATCTGAAGAGCACCTGAAATTTTTCTCCTTACACAACTTCTCCATCCATTGTACCAGAGCTTTCTTGCTAAGGCCTCTGTAACCTGCAGTTTTGCCTCAAGTCACCATCCCAGCACTCCTGCCCAGGGTCAGCAACTATCCAGAAAACCATATACAGTAACATACAGTCCTTACGTGTTAGCAACTGCAAGTTTCCAACCGCTTTGGATGTTTTATTCTCCGTTAGTAATTGGTGTTAAGCATCTAACACTGGCAGTACCCTTTAAAATCTCTACACCATCTATCTTTCCCTCCACTCCCCCTGCCCTCTCCCAATACCCTTTTTACCTGTGTCTAGTGGCATTAACTGTACTCAGCCAACACACAACAGCAGGGGGAAAAATATTTGATGGATCAAAGCACAGACTTAAATGCCACATCACTGACAATCTTCAGTCTAAGAGTTAGGCTAAGGGTTTAACAAAAGGCTACAAACAGAGCACAATACAAATAGCCATTTAAGCCTCTTTACCGTGTAAGGTCCCCATTATCACTTTCCAGCAGCAATAAATTTCTGTGGGAATTAAACATCTCTCAAACTACCTCATCAATCAGTATAGCACTATCAGATGCTGCTAAGTGCTGCCTCAAGGGAGGATGCTGTGTTTCCAAAGTCCAGTTATCACCAGGAACTGGGAAAAAAACCTGTATTTCTATGCAAGGGTGAACTTCCAGAAGAGCCACTCTGCCTCGGTGCTGTATTATTTTACACTATATTAAAAGCAGCAACAATAGTTGATGATCTTTTCTCTCAGTGCCTTTTCCCCCCCTTCCTATGCTACTCACGACCTTGTGCACTTCACCACTATATTAAACATTATCAGGCAGTTAATAGCCCAAAAGAGGCTATTACCACTCAAACACCAGAAAATCCAGACACCGTCTCACAGTATGGCAACCTCTCTCTCATGTTTTAGTATACTGAATTTAACAACGGACTTGTCAGGTCAGAGACCTCAGGGTTTTGCTCATGATCATCCTTAAAATCCCATCTCTCTTCTCAAAGGTTAAAGCAGAGAGCCCAGTGCGGGGACTTCTGCTGCCCAGGTTTCACTGCAGTTTTTGCCATTTTAGAACACGAAGAAATCTTGGTAAACCCTTTCTGGACACAACTGGATTTTCTTCAGTTTTTAATTTAGTTTTTGAGAACAGATGTAGTCAGATACTCTCATTTCAAAGACTAGTGCAGATAATTAAAGAAAGGGCTCATTTACTCCTAAGTAGCTTGCAGAAAACTTTCTTCCCATTACATGGCCTTCCTCTCCTCCTCCTCCTTTCTTCCATAATCACCATTCATAATTCATTATATGTGTCTAATTAAACGTGGGATGCAACCCATCTTAGGTCTGAAATTTCAACTTATCTTGGTATTTGTACAAGATGTTCTCATTTTATAAATTAATTGACCTAAAGTGTGGAGAAGATACTAAATCTTCAGCTAGTTAGCACAGCCTAATATAACTATTGCAGCAGTCACTGTTGTATAACAGTATTTTCATTTCATAGCCA
>NW_010406335.1:45153-49012 GCF_000710305.1 Buceros rhinoceros silvestris | reverse complement strand
TAGGGAAACAAAGTGGAAGAAAAGAGATGAGATGCTTACCTTCCAAGAAGCCAGGTAAGCATAAAGTTTAAAGAATTAGAATGAAAAAAAAATTGCTAGCAAAACCCGTTGAGATGAGAAATAGTCTGGCCATGGCCAACTACTTTGTATGTTTAATCTTGTCTGCAGGGTGAAGGCAAAAAAATAGTATTTTTTCTGTTGTCTTTATCTATTGAACAATTTTGTGTCAGTTATTACACACAAAAGAGCTTCATATATAAAGCATTGTTTTTCTGAAATCCAACATCTGGTTGAAGGGAAAGAAAAAACCAAATAAATGTATTTAGGAAGAGCAAATTACTCAAAACAAGGCTCTCTTTAGAAAGCACTGGCCTATAAGACAGGACAGGCAGAGGGGCTCTTCTCAAGCATTCACAGCTCGTTTCAGTTATCATTCCCTCTATTCTATTACTTTTTTACCCACACCAGGTACACAACGTGAGGTTTCTTGGGAGGACACCTTCAACAGGCAGATTTGGGAGGAGGGGGAGGTTCTGTTCTGTATTAAGTTGCGGGAATGGCACTGAGGAAGCAGGCACCGGAACAGGGCTTCCTCCTCACGGTGAGCACCCAGCTGGACTGCAGCCATACCATGCCATGAGCTGGCCAGCTCTGTTCCCACATACACCACGGGCATCACCACACCCATGGGGCAGCCTTAAGAAAACAGCAGAGCTTGCCTGCTCCTGAAGTCACAAGATGCAGGATGGAGCTTCACTCAGAACTCCTGCTCTCGAGAAAGCGCTTTAACCAGCAAGAGAAAGAGCGCCCACTCCCAGCGACCAAGTAACTACGTATTACAAGAGACACAGCGCCTGTATCCCGGTTGCGCATCCCAGGGTTGTCCCCAGTTACTGAGACACTTACTAGCCAGTACATTCGCTATTGAAGATGGGCACAGTAACACGACAGGGCTGCAAAGCCACCTCTGACAGACAAATAGTAGCTGATGGGCTGTGCAAACCCTGGAGCAATTCAGTGCTGATTTGTAAGTTGGTCTATTAGACTTTGGCACCTGTATTTGGTCCAAAAGAAAAAGACAAACCTAAGTTGGTCTCTTCTAGGATCTGGTCTCCAGTTCTGGAGGTAAAAAGCAAGATCAGGCCTAAAGAGTGTGTGATATCTACAACACTGGCCTTGAAGTGAATCTCTTGGCAAGCACAAAAAACATTTTTCACCTCGCCAAGATGGTCATTTGGTCTGGTGTCATGACAGACCCTGCAGAATAGAGGCAGGAAAAACCAAGCCAGACAAGAAAGGAAAAAATAGGTATAGCGATACTCTCTCCAAGTCAATCAGCTGGCTGGCATAGGAAGGGCAGCAACTATTCATCGGCTGTTCCTGAACAAATCCTCAGAGAGTACATGTGGTCTGGTTAAAGAGAGGAAAAAACATCCCCCATCCTGCAGTATAAATGTCAGGGCTGCATGCTACCTGCCATTTAGTCACACGCTATTGTTTTATCAGACACAAGGTTATTTCCTCGGTGGTGGATGCAGCAGCCCCAAGCTTTGGCTGCTGATAAATCTGTGAGAAGCCTTCACTGGAGACCAGGAGCAGGGACCAGGTATACCACATCAGTGGGCCATCACCTATGCAGCAACAGTCTGGACCATACAAAGATTGGGACTATCAAATAAGGGGAAAATAGTATCTTGAATACTTTAGCCATAAAGGCAACCCTGCAAGGAGGCAAATCAAATTTAAAAAATTGGGTTTTTCCTCAAACTTCAGCCAAAATACTTGAAGTCATTTTGCAAGACGATTCACATTTGGGCTTGTTTTTGAATTCTGCCTACCATGGACTACCAGGAGCTTCCAACATTAGATTTAATGATTGCAGACTCTGTGGCACTAGATGCCAATACAAACAAACGATAACCTGGGAACTAACACGCCTACTTTTGAGTAATGTATGAATATTTTTTACATTCATTTGGGTGTTACGGGGCTTTTTAACTTGATTCTGATGGTCTCACTGGCTGCAATAATGGGTGAAAGTCTTGAAAGCACAAACAAGTAAATCTGTCATTGTTTTGTACTTTAATATATTACAATGTAGACTACTCTGAAGTTTTAACTAATCCACAAAGTGGCTGTCTCCTTATTTAGTAGAACCGTAAGAATTATTACACTAATTCCCTGACGTTTCTCCTACCTTACAATTTTCTTCCAAGTGCTATTTGGGGAAATAATTTTTATCCTTAAAATTCTAACCGATTTGGGAAGGTTCCTGGGGGATAGGAATGAATTTAATATATCCCGCTATAAGAGAAGAATGTATTTAGAAGTGCTATTAATCCTGCATCTTTCTGGCTTTATTTAGTTCCTTCTCACTTATTAAAGGCAGGAGGCAAGACTGGGTCCATCCAGCCCCATGAGGACCTTGAATTTTCATTCGCTTTCTCCCACCCTGAAATTCAGCAGCTGAAGTTTAATTAAACTACAGGTGAGCTTTGAGTCTTGGTCTGAGGAAATCAAGAAAAGGAAAAAAATACTCCTGTGCATTCCTGTTCTAACCTTGTATTATCTTCTGCACTAGCAGACGGGAAATCCTATTTGCACTTTGAATTTGCCAGCTTTTAAGAGGCATCCACTGGTTATCAGACATTAACATGATGTTATTATGGACAGGAAGTTCACATAACAGAGTTATTCAGCACAGCTGAAACTAGCAGAGGAGCTGGTGAACACCGTGGATTAAACAGAATTTCAGCAGAATCCCTTCCCTGCTTGTAGCTGCCAAAAATCATTTCTGCTCTCTAGTCTGACTTACTTTTGAACCCACTTGCTGTGGAGACTTAAAATGACCATTTTATTCATTACCCTCATGCCCTGACAGCACACATTGAGCAGAGCCAAGACAGCAGCAGTGTTGCATGGAAGTCAGGACACACTAGGAGAAAAAAGACGACAATTTTGGTTTCATCTTTCTATTATAATCTGTGAAGACAGACAAGATGTCTTTATGATTTAAACCTACTGTTCCCCTTTAAAAGAAACGTCACCAGTTTCACTTCGCAAGAAAAGCGATATGCCTGTTAACAGATTTTGTAAATTCTGATTCAAGGAAAAATTCTTGATGCATAAATAATCGACACAGCGCAGCTCCACCAAACTTGTCCACTGGCAACTACTCAAAAAAAAAAAGAAATACCCCAAACTTTTTGCCTAGATGCTTTGCCATTTAGATTCTGCTTCCGTCTGTTTTGGTTTTCCTCTTATTGTTCCAGCTACAGTCTTCAGTATAAATCTGCAGTAGCTCTAGCATGAAGCTATAGCTAATAAAGCATGTGCTGAGGGCACAGGGTTTCCCCCTAAACCTCATCTTTTCAGGACTGCTCCAAAATTCAGTTGCTGGGCAGAATAGATCCCAAACAAGAAAATGTAGCTCGTTGCTATGGTGCTTCAAAAGGAAAGATAAATAAGATTGTTGTATGTCATGTGAAGATATGTAACCTAAAGTTCCCTCAGACCATGGTGTTTGAACAGATCACATCTTCACAGTTGCACGTAGGAAACGCAGCAGAACCATGACAACAAAGCAGCACCTGAGGAGAAGAAATTACATCTGTTCTGTCTGTCACTCCTCCAATTTTTAAATGCAATTAATTTAAGCAGCTTTATATCTTCGTGTAAGATGCTAAAATTCTTGGTAATTAAAAGGTGCATTCAATCAACTATTCCCCCGCTGGCAGGAGAAGATAAACATATTTTGATGTTGCTTCCCTGGATGTTCAGTGAACGCTGATGACAAGCCCTATCCTCCAGCCTTGTTACCAACTCCCTGGATGCTGGTGTCTAGACCTCGCAGCAGGAA
>NW_010406335.1:21294-45073 GCF_000710305.1 Buceros rhinoceros silvestris | reverse complement strand
GCAGGAATCCCAAGCTAGGTCATCACTGGCCCCCATCAAAACACACAGAGGGTAATGGAAACATCTAGAGAAGAGAACATGGAAAAGCACTGGGGAGGGGGGACTGAGCATGGAAATACGCATTCTGGCTTCTTAGAGTAGGATACTTGTTTTTTTCAGACAAAGTGTCAAGTAAGAGGAGAGTTGATGCCACCTACCTGCCAGGCAGGTGTCTTTTTGGTCCTAACCACTGACATTCATAGGCTTTCCACTGGCCAAGGAGAACAACCCACCCTAGGCAGAACTAGGAGGTACAGCTGATGTGGTGCCAGTATTTTCCTTTGCGTATTTTCAGCATGTTTGCTTGAGCAAGATTTAATTTATTTCAGGCCTCTAGAATACAGCAAATCAATGGGAGACAGGAGATACTAATACTGAAAATAGAAACAAAAAAAATCAACAGTACATTCTTATTCCTTTCCCTCTACGTATAAATGCGAGATCTACTGTGAAGTCTCACAACCTTTGACAAATTCCTGTCTTCCTCATCCATCTTGAGGCATATTCTTCCTTTTTACCCTGAGAAAGAGTCCAGATTTACCTTTTGTTCAGCATATTAAGAACTGAGCTGTAAGATTAATCCAATATTAAATTTAACTTTTCAACTTTGTTGAAACAATGTCAAAAATAGAAACTAAAAAGAAAATGGGGAAAGGAAGATCATTTGGCTTCACTTGAGTTTAAAAACGTTTCCTACTTCTACAGAAGGGATTTATCATTCCAGTGATTTCATTTATTAGGTGACATCTCTATTTGTAGGACGAAATACACAAAGACACGGGAAACACTGACCTTAAAAAAAAAATCTTAGGTTTCAGTTGTAACAGCACTCCATAGCCTGAATCTACGATGAGTTTATTAATTATACATTGTTCTCAATGCATAATTATGTAAAGTGCAACAAATTTGGTCTGATTTAGTTTTCCCTTATGTGGCAAGAGTACATCCATATTTAATAAGGCCATTGTAGCAGAAGTGAAAGTCTAAACTCCCTGAACTGTCCACGGTTATGAAGACAGTAAATTAGAGCTCCAGCGTAGGTCCTTTGAGGGAAATGCAGCAATTAAAGAACTGCATCCAAAAATTACTGTTTTAGTGGGGGAATAAAAAAACTAAACATCACGCTCCAACAGTTTTGCTACAAGCCAGTGATATTTTCAAATTCACATCAATGACATTTATTATATATAAGCTTTCAGATAAAACACTAAAAACATAATATTGTTTTAGCCTGCCAGCAATAGGCCATGTATTTTTTAAAGTATTCTACCCCACGTTTCCAAGCGCTTTTCCTGATGGCATTTCAGCTCCCTTCTCCCTGGCATTTTAAACCACATCCAGATTTCTCCTAAACCTCTTTATTTAAACTCTCAATTTGTCAGTTCTAAAGCTTTAGTTGCTGTTGTAGATAGAAAATGCTGAAAACAGAAAAAACATGTCAGTCTACAGACAGCACAGGAAGAGATGGTGCAGAATTAAGACTTGGTAACAAACCCATTACCATAGATTTGCAAAAGTCCTTTTCCCCTGATGTACAAGTGGTTTAAAGAAAAGTAACACAAAGCTTCTGGTAGACCACTGGCGATGGGCAAGAGGGGAAGAAACAAGAGCCACCATGATCAGCCAGATTCACTGCAGGGTACATGGCTGAAGTGGAACTTAGGGAGATTCAGAAACACAGGCCAGAGATGAACAGCGAGGATGAATCAGGTTAATTTATGACACCTTAAAGGAGACCAACCCAGAGATGACGAGGGAATGGTTGAGTAGGAAGAAAGCCCAGCAGCACAGTAAGAAGTTTTCACAGAAAACACGTGCCGGGGTCATGTCACAAACGTGCTGGAGGGTTGTGACAAGATTAAACCTGAGACAGTGGGAAAAGAAAAGACTGAAATGTGACAAAAATAGAGAGCAAAACTATGTCATAAATTTCAAAACTAAGATGTTTCTCATTTCTGTAACTTCCAAATAAAACTACTCAGATTTCTGTCACCAAAACCTCCCACTGCAGCTTGTAAGGAGAATTCCGTACCCACATTAGCCTTGTCAGGCTTTCTTCTGGAGCGGTGTCAATGCACAGCTCACACATCAAAAAAGTGCCGAAAGAATCGTATTTAAAAAGAGACAGACAATAACAAGGTACACCACAGCAGATGGCAACCTGCACAGTCGGGGGGTTGAAAAACTTTCCGTTCTAGCACCAAAACCTTGAGTGAATTTTAAGGACATTAAAAGGGATAGTTTCAGAAGCTGAAAACTTCTGCAGCTCATCCTCCAAAAGGAACTTGAAAGTTTGAAATAGTCTATCCAGCCTAATACAGCCTTATCTTTGTTTTTTTAACAGCTTTGCCAGCATCTCACAACCCTGTTTGGAGAAAGTTCCCAAAATTACAGACACTTTTCCATGACATCCCATTTCCACAGTTTTGCAAACACCCCAGAAGAGGAACAGAAGAGAGAAGAACGACTCTGATGGCTAATTTCCACCAGCATCACTGACCTCCAGCTCCGAAAGCAAAAGCTAGGCTGGTCTAAGCTCAGTGTTATCCCTGTATGATTTCGCTTTTTCTGGATCCCTTCCATCTTTTCCATATCCAATACCTTCCTGGCAGCAAGTTTAGCAATAACAGACTGATGATAATGTAAATCCAGGCATTTCAGTAAAGCCAGCCTGAGCACGTCAAAACAAACCCAAAAATATCCCAGTTCGCTGTTGGTAAATGCTGCTTTGAAGCCATACTTCACCCATGCTTTTCTCTGCCTCTTCCCAAACTAAAAGTTTTTTCTCCTACCGCAGGAAAAGTTAAATCCTCTATAGATTTTCTTCCCTTAAGATACTCCCCATTTTAAGCACTGCTGATTGCGTGAAATTGGGCACACAATATCAGAATGCAAAACAGTCTTCAGGGCCCTCACCACAAAAATCAAATCTAATATTTATATCTGAAGAAAAAACAAACAGCTGAAGATGATGCATACACAGACCTCAGAAACCTGGAAGCATCTAAAATACTATATTAAAACCATTTATCTGAAGCAGAAGATAAGTTGAAGGGGTTTACAAAAGACAGGAAAGCCGACAATGATGAATGTAGTAATTTGAAAACTGAGAAAGAAAAACATGGTGAGGAGAAGTTTTGGAGGAGGGGAGCAGGGATGACTAAAAGGAGAGACTTTTGAGGGAGGAGAGGAAACTCTGGGTGTCTGTAAACATCAAATTGTTTTCTACGACACAAATAGAAAGGGGCATCCTCACTCCTCTTCTGACTCTAGTGACCCCAGCAGAGTTCAAGGATATAAACAGGCTGCAAAACATTAAGCTGAAGTCTCTGCACTGAAACCCTCTCAGACCATTGCACAAAGAGCTCCTCTGCCTCGTGGGATTTTCAGTTCCATTATCTAAAGGCAGCTGACGTGTTTACAGCTTTGGTACTGAGGAAGGCAGCAATCTGGATTGTTTAGGGAAAACCAGGAGCTTTCTGTGGACCTCCAGGTTGCAGAGGAGTTGGGGATTTCTTTCTGCTTTCTCCCACTGCAGCATTTGACATACAGCACCTCAGACTTCTTGGTCTCGGTGCTAAACAACTTTTAATAGACGTGGGAGCCATTTTCAGATCTACTTGCAGTGGCTCAGGAGATGTGCAAGAAGAATGGATGTTTCTGTGAAATTGTCTCCGTTCAACATCTGCTATAGAGATGCCTGAGACTGCAGCAGATCGGATTCAGCAACCACTGTGTTCCCCCGATCTTCTGCAGTTTCGATCACTTTTCTGCTGCAAGGTAGCAAGATACAAAACCCAAAACCTTAAGAGGACAAAAGAATTAGAAACACAAGGAAAAGAAAGCTACTGAACAAGATGCACGCATTAAAGAATGTCTTCATGCCCCAAGGTTATCATCGCCCCAGGAAGCTTTGCAAAATCAGACATTAATTGCTTAACAATGACAATCACTGCTAGAACAGATGTTAATGTTCATTACCATATTAACAAACTGGCTGGGATAGTTAAGCAGCTCTGAAGCCACATAAAATTACTTTGGTGGGGTAATGTTCAACTCAGTTAAAGCGTTCCTGAGCACTTGTGTGGTACCCTTGGATTGCTGACAGCTATGCCCAGCCTCCAGCCTGTCTCACCATACATCCTTTCCTGCCGGTTCACAGATGAGTTGGCCATTTATCCCAGGATTCCATGGCAAGAGAAGGGCACCGCTGGACGTATTTAACTTTGCAAGAGGCTGAAAGGCACCAAAGTGCTTTGCAAGTTATTCTGTTTGAGTTTCTAGAGCTACAGCTCTGGTTTTCAATGCCTTTGAACAGCAGATCGCATCTCTTTCTTCCCACAGCAGCTTCTCTGTACTGCTTATCCTGCACGCTTCCCACAAGCACCACCCACCTTCTCTCGTGCTGGCCCATGCGTTCTAGCTGAGCATAAAAATATAACCTGTTCATGCCACCAAACCAGCCAAGAGCATCTTCAAAATACAAATAAAACCACAATCCAAACAGGCTGTAAATCCAAACCGACAATGCTCTGGCCCTGTGGTTTTGCCAGTCACTGAAGAACTCAGACTCCCAGCCTCAGCTGGAAACATAAGAACTGAGACATAGAATTTTAAGAGAATACCCCATTTTTCTTTAGAGCAGTTCAATGCTTATCTTTCAGCCCTCTCTTACACTCTGATTTTTCACATGGCGTTCAATACTAACGGCAATGAACTGAGAAACAACTGGCTGATAGTTAACTTCTATCCTTATCGCCTCAGTAAAAAAATTTCATCAATTAAAGACCTTATAATGAAACTACTGCTTACCCAGATAAAATGCAAGTTTGGAGAAAATTAAACCAAAGCTAAGAGAGTTACAGTACTGCTGAGGTTTGGAGGAAAACGGACTATCAAAGCACACGTGAAACGCAACAGTGGTACAACAAGTACCTCTCACACACAGAGCCCAGTGATTCCTTGCTCTTTTCTTGTTTCAAGTAAAAACCCGCCACCAGCATTTATGGGAAAGGACCTAGAGGCCCTCCAGGACCGCAGGGCTTCTAACACCCTGCATCACTAGGTCACGGGGTCCCCCACCAGCCCAGGTTGCCTCCAGTGCAAAGCACAGCTGCTGTGCAGCACCCCAACGCCCTGGCCATGCTGAAGCCACCAGGGATCAACAGAGTCCTGCTGCAGGGCCAGCAGCGCTGGGCGCTCCCTGCTGCTCGCCGCCCACTTGCATGAGGTGATGGAGAGATGGGCTTCAGTCAAGGGGACACAACCGACAGCTACCCATAAAGCGCTCTCTGTTTGGGTTTTCCATTCTAACAACCTACTTGCAGTTTTGCTACCTGGCCACTCCCCTCCACAAGCAATAAACAGCTCAGACAAGTGAATCCCTACCATCAAACCATTTGGTTAACCAAGGCCCACGTCAGCAGTAAGCAAGAGGCGTTCCCAGCTGTGTTGGAGAAGCAGCAGCACAAGACGAGCAGCCTCAGTCCAGGCCCCAGCAGACAAGAGGCTCCTTTGCAGCTGGCACGAATGAGTCTCCTGCCAGAAACGTTAGAAGTTTTTAAGCACTGAATTCAATCCATCGATTTCATTCTCACACAACACATGGGCACAATCAGGAGAATTTTAACCCATCAATCTTCTCACAGCCGAGCACAGACTGGAGGCACCTCTGTGGTTAAAGTGAAGCGATAAACATCTGAAATTTGGTAAACATTCCCCTTCCTTTTGTACCCAGGGAATTAATATAACAACTTGGACTTCAAACACTCTCCCAACACGCCAGACACTTAGACCACGTGCTGCTCCCTGCAAACACTGCTGGCCGGGGGGAAACATGTCCTTTCTGTTCCAGCGAAGTTAAGGCTGCAGTTTGAATCCTAGGTGGAGCAAAGAGTTGACACAGTGTCAACACGAAGATGCCAATTAGCACACTTTACTGTGACAGCCACTATATCTTCTGAAGAGACCAGGGACATTTTTACACCTTCTCTGGAAGTCAAGCTGTTAGTAAACTCTGGGGGCTCACATTCCTTTCAAGAAAGGAGTTATTCTTCCAGAGCACAGATGTAGAAGAATGGAATTAGAAATGACTGAAAAAGGTATTTTAAATGCTGAGGTGGAATAAAAATAAGGAGTGACCAAAGAGCAAATTGAGTCCTCGTTAGGAATTAATGAAGAAATATACGTATATTGTTGGTGGCCGTCTTTAAGGACTGCAATATTCTTCCTGCAAACTGTGATTGTCACCTCCCTATGATTTGCATGTTTATGAGGAGGAAGAACTGTAACAATCCTTTAAACAGCAGAAGGCAACAGGTTACCCTTTCCAATGGGAGATACTTTACCAGGGATGCTGCAGAAGATGACCTTAAAGTAGAGCGTCACCGGCCCTTTGAGCAACTTCTCCAGCTCACCAAGGTTTATAAGCCTCTAGGTCTAGAACAGAGGACGGTAAGCGGGAAAACATAGGCATCCATTTGTACCTTCATGATAAAGAACAGTGTGGGGCTGAATGGCTTAAGGGAAAATAAAGTGGAAATTTCCCTCTAGTGTTTTCTCCAAACAACTGAAAACATAATCTGACATGGGGTCTCCAAGCCGAGATAAATGGAAGGGCAAGCACCCTTCTGTCTGCTTTGAACCCGAGGCAGCTCCAGCAGGAGTTCCTCAGCTCAGCCACAGAAATGCAGGGCCTCAGCCCAGCCCACAGGGACTTCTGCAGGCTTGTGCTTTCCTTGGAGCCGGGCAAAAATGCATTCCACCACTCTGAACGTACATAAAACAGGAAACATGACAGTGTCAAGGTATTTTCAATCATCATACCAATTTTTCCATAGTGCCTCCTGTGAACACATCTTCCAGCATGCAGTGGGGTGTAGAGAAACACCCTGAGAACCTTACAGGCAGGAAGAACTATCAGCTATTGTTAAGCATCTGTTAAATTCTACATGAGTTTCCTGTAAGGGATATACTGTTTTGAGCTGAGTGGCTTGAATTCCATTTCATCGCTCAGCCTGAGGCCAGGGGAGTGCAGGAGTGATCTGTCCACTATGTGTCTTGAAGTCATTATAACAACTGTTACCAGTTTGAGGCAGTTTTATTTAATGGCATCCATCACAGCTCTGCATCACTTCACAGGCAGGGTCTCAGCACACCAGGAAGAGATCAGAACAGTCACACTCCAAAGGGCAGTGGAAACTTCTGCCCCCCGGGCAGTGATTAGCACCAGAAAGGTCAAGGTTTAAAATGAGGTTTTGCTGTTTCACTTCATATGAGCATTTCTGGACTAATAGCTGTCCCGTCCCTTATTAGTGCTGAGGAGGAAGTCATACTAGGAAAGCCCTGCAAGGGACACCTGACAATGATTTCATTTTTCACTAATCCCTTGAGCTGGCACAGGAATATCATTTACATTACAGTTAGAAAGTAGATAGACGCTGCATTCTGATTGGTCTCGTGTACTGTGTTTCTAGGATTCGCAATGTGCGCTCAGCCAAGTGGCTGAATACCCGCGAGACTCTTATTGCTAAACACGGAGTGACCTAGACAAATGTTACTGTCCTAACCGTTTGTTCTCCTCAAAGGCATCAGCGGTGCAGCCACAGATCGACGGTCTCAAGGTAGATGTAGAAGACTGGTTTCACGCTCATCAATTTGCGTGTTTGGAACAGTAATATTCCTCCTTACAGCTAACAAACGTGATGCTCGATTTACTGCCGATGTTTTTAGAAGCTGACATTTGCAATTCACTGCCTTCAAATCAAAGTGTAAAGGATGGCCTCACGACTTCTAGCAGAGAGGTTTCCAGCCCTACTGGCAGCAGTGTTTCCACCCTAAGCAACCACAGCCACTTCCAACAGTCGGCTCAATTCTGGCTTCATCTGGATGCGTGGGAGTTTATGCATGAGCTCCTGATTATGCCCAGATTTTTCACTTCAAGCAAAGAATGTGTGCACCTCCATATCATCAAATACTAAAGTCCTTGTAATTATCTTGTCTCCAATTCTTTTTTCTTAGGCTTTCCAAAGACTGTTCTCCCCCTCAGAAATTATTGCTCCCAGGAAGATGACATTCATTAAATACACTGAGGCAATGCTACTATCAAGGACAAGGAAGGAAAAGGGGCTGAGCTTTTACACTTTTCATTCAAGAAAGCAGGATGAAATTATTTTTATTGCAGTCCTGGAATGGAAAGAGATCAGTCTAAACTTTTAAATTCTATAAATCTTAAAAGCACTGCCTTTTCAACAGACTCAAGTTTATCTGGAATATTTTGAATTTCTTCACCAAATGAAAATTTATCTGCATCTTCCAAGAAGAAACATGATTCCCGGGCTAAACAAGTACCTGTCTAATACCCACTCAATGCATTCAAATATCCAGTGAGATAATTCCTACTTCTCCCCTTTGCCATTTGCATTTAAATAGTCCACTATTTCACTGGGGAGAAAATTATGTTTAAAAGGATATAACCCGTATTAGTTATATTTTCATGAACAGAAAATTAGAATTACTAAAATAATTACACAAAAGCTCTTGAGACCTCTTTGTTCACAAAGGCCAAAGCTGAACTAACGCATCAAAGTTCTCCGACTCTCTAAGAGCTGCTCAATATTATCTGCAACTTTGGAAGCGATGTTATTCCTCTAAGTCCAATCGCAGCATTAAACTGATAACGCATGTCTATATATCTTAGGGAAAAGTAATAAACTCTGCTGTGAAACACTATTTCCGTAGTATCTTGGAGGAAAGATAACTTTTTTTCACAAACTCATTTTTCATTTCCACAGCATTGTCTTCTCTCTCAAACAGGATATAAGGTGATTCCATGGACGGCTTCAGAAAGGAGTGTTTACCCAAGCTCACCCTCTACACAAAAGCTGCCCACCTCAAGAACTGCATAAAAATAGAAATGCATTATAGTCCACCAGAAAGTGAAAGACAACAGTAGAGCTAAATGATTTCAAGTTCTTTGAGGCAGACATCGCCTCCCGTCAGTTAAAAGGACAGTCTATTCGAGAAATAACATTTTTACAATGAGTCGCTTTTATTCTCACTTTTCTGTGGCAAAATAAGCAATTTGAATCATTATCAACCACATCATAAGACTTTAGGAATGGTGATTTTCCACCTTTTCCTAAACCAGTTGCCTTTACACTACTGTTCAGACATCACTTTCTTCCTGTATTTTCTCCACCTCCTCTACAAGCACTTAGAGAAAACTCTGTGTGTGGATTGTAATGGTGTAAAGATCCAGGTATGAGCCTCCATCGAAAGGGAATCCTTCAGCACAGACTAGACCCTCCAGCCCTGTTAATGCTGTGAGCATTACTGAGGTCCACAAGGACAACCGTTTACTGCACTTCTACAACTTCCTTCTAATTTAATTTCCCATTGAAGATGTCTTTGAAAGATTAGCACTACTGTAACGAGATAATATGTCATTATAATCCTGTTGGAACAGCTCAGAAATTACCGCTGTCAGAATTTATTGCTGTCAGCAGCATAACTGTAGAGTTAATGCCACTCTTCTACTGCTGGGATGGGAGGAAAGCAGAGGTGCTCAGCCCCACAGCCCACCCAAACCTCTGCTACAGCACAGTGAGGGATGCAGCAGACTCAGTTTGGGCTCCAACAGAAGCAGTAAGATCCCCTCTCTGGCCCAGCAATGCTCATCACCTACCACTCGGCGCTCGGAGTCCTCCCCAAAAGCAGGGTCTGCCATACTGCCTGCACACAGGGCACACGTGCCCTTGGCTTTGCTATATAGACCCTTCTTAGCCCAAGCATCACCAGCATGCTCCTAGCAAGACTTTAATTTCTCCAGCCACAGCTACTCCCGAACTACCCTCAGCAATGGTGGTGCCACTTCAACGCTGGCCATCCAGCAGGTATTCTGTTGTTAGACTTACAACTTTAGGACTCCTTTCTGGCACAGCGCTACAGACTCTGACCCTAATTTAACAAAACATGGAGTCATACAAGAAACAGCTCCCGAGGCCATGGGACTACACACAGTCTGAGCTGCAAGAACGTGTTTAAGGGCAATTCAACAGTGCTGAGTAAGTTACTCATTAGCTGGTCACCCTCTGGAACCATTCAAGATAAATACCTGGCCCCTATTCTGCTTGGCAATTCCAACTCCCACTAACTTATGGCCTCTGACTTGGAATTTGAAAATATTACAGAATTTCTAATCACTCTAAAGATAGTTTTTAGAAACAAGTTATAACTTCAGAACAAGACAAGATGACATGAGCAGGAAAGATCAGACTCATTCAGCCTGGCAGCCTGCTTCAGATGAATATCCCAACGACTTGGGAAGGGAGCACAGCTCTCCTGGAACAGCTGATGGTGAATATAGCTTATAGTTACAGAAGAGCAAGAACAGGTTAAGATAGGTTAAGATAACACAATTTGTTACTATATAGAACAGAACTTGGTTATAATATATAGAAAATTATTTTTCTCATGACTCTTGCCAGTATGAAATTCTATTTGCTGTGCATTTACTTTATTACCAACAACACAGAAAGCAGGCTGCTTTAGTTTAAGTCACTGAATTACATTAAGGGGGGGAAATTGCTCTGGAATACACCACACTAGCAGAGATATTTTGGCTGCAGCTAAAACACAATAAAATTCTACCAGACTAGGGGTAGAGGCACGAGTTCTCTTGGCTACCAAAAAATAGAGACTTAAGTAATAACAAGTATTTAAGTCTGGTTTCACATCAGAAAGACCATTTGACCATCCTAGATAGATTTCAACACCACCACTCAAACTTCTGGTGTTTGTTTCCCGTGCTTGCAGCGCTAAGTTCTCCTAGTCAGCTCTTATTTATCACCATTGCACCAAACTGCAAGTCATGTCCGGCTTAGTAAAACCCTGCCTGCCTCGTCGGAAGTTTTGTAAGCCCCATACAAAGTAGAGGGCCACACCTGTAACATCGAGAAGTCAACCATTAAAGAGAAGTGATGGAAGGTACATATTTTTCATGCCATCAGACGCTTCAGGTGAAGAAAACACTGATGCTGCTTCTGATTGTTGTTTTTAATATTAAAAATGGAATACTAAGTTGCAGACTATCTGGAAGGATATCATGAAATGGAAATTCATTTAGAGTTGCTCTGCATTTAACCCAATAGCCTAAAGAGGGAGCTGTATAAATACTGCAGAATTTCCAGTAAGATAAAGAGTATTATCATTATAGAAAGATTATTGAAACACAGCAAGAGGAACCAAACGTGAGAAAATTGTCACAGCAGTACATATTCCCAGTCATGAAAACGACAATATTTCTTTTATACTTTAACATCCTGATCAAGGGAAGTAGGTAAGTCATGTGAAGCTAGGCAGGCATACCAAAAAAATTCAGCGAGCGCAGTTAGTTACCATAGTGCTGTCAAAGAGGCGTGACGCAGCCCTTTAAGGGAACAGAACACAGCACAAGTATGAGAAGCAGCATTTTTCCCCTCAAAGGGAAAGGATTAAGAGAACAAAAATTCTCACTATAATTACAAACGAGTTGAATAAGCAGCAGGGACATGGTGTCAGAGTGAGGACTACAAAGGTCTCATCAATAAATTATTTCATACTTTCAACATTGCTTTTAAGTACCCTTTCAAAATTATATAACAGCAATCCTGAAACAACCATCAATAAACATAGTTAAGCCAGTTATTAAACCAGTCACTCATGTCACATCAATAGTAGCCCTCACATCATCACCACAGTGCCCAACTCAAAGTGGACACTTTGTTGTTGTTAAGCTGATGGTTCTGGGTCCTGATTTGTTTTCTTCTTGTCATTATGGATAAATTGGTGTCTTTCATATACATCCCCTAATAAATCAGAGCTTAACATGGAAGAACTGTACGACAGAGTAATTCAGAGAAGAGGGACATCTTGTTGCCCTGACTCTTAATCAGAAAGGTATCAGAGAAAAAGATTAATAAAAATGTCTAGAGGAAAACTTTAAAAAGAGCTCACATCCTTCACAAAATGCAAAAAGACAGTGGGTTTACAGAGAGACAACGTAAAGAGAGTTTCCAAAATCTGCCCCAGATTTTAGCAAGTCAGATATGATGCATTGATTACAATTCTGCAAATTGTTGCTGAAGCTATTTAATATAGATACTGCTTTCTCTGGAACAGTCCTGAGATTCATGAGATGACACACTATGAAAACACACACATTTTCAAGCTACTCTGTGCCCAAAACCCAAGTCAATCACATAGAGAAGCAATATTACTCTTTTACACCATGTCAAACAGTGGGTTTTATTGTATCAGGGAATTTTGCTTTGTTTACTTTCAAGGAGACAGTGAAACGCGGCTGGTTGCTTTTCCTTGTATTAAAAAGTAACACTGAACCAAGTGGGAAAAGCTCTTAACACTGGAGTTAAAAGTTAAGTTTTTCAGCCCATTTTCCAGATCTCACACAGATGCAGATTGGGTCAGTTTCTTTCATACAGCCCCAAAAGTCTCAGCTGAGTACGGTCCTTCACCAGCCACCACTGACCACATGGATGGCCAGCCAGGACGCAGACTCACTGCGGTGCAGCCAGGTAACAGGGTGGCCTGTGCTACTTGAACAAGCATGGAAGGACCATGATGGATATAAAAAGAACAGCCCTGTTTCAACAAGACACCCACAAATATCAACGTAGGGATCAGGGTGCAAAACAGCCCTTGATGCATGTGGGGAGCTTGAATAATTTTCTGCCTTGGAGGCTAAATCCCCCCCTCAAATCACTTGCCCTGGACAGGGATGTACGTGCTGCAGACTTCAGATATATTGTTACATTCATGCTTGGAATCTGCATCTCGGATAATTTACCCTTTTACAAATACTGCTCCTGGACCAGAAGTCCTCAGAGATCAATTACAAGAAGAGAAATAATAATTTGGAGAAATAGCATTAATGTGTATGGAACAGCCCGTGACCAAATCCAGTAAGATGAAGCATATGCGTGTGCTAGAAAGTGATTCTAGCAGTCTTGAGAAATAAGGGCACTGGGAATTTGTGAAACTCCCCAGTACAGGTCTGGCTTCTAATAGCTTCGCTGTCCATAGCAGGCTGTTCTTTGCTCCTCTTCAACGAGCTGCTCTCCACAGTCTGCGCTGTCAGCAGCGCCGTGTCATCACCAAGACACGAGCTTTCCTGCCACCTACCCAAACCCCCATGTTTACTTTTCACAAGCAAAACGGACACGCAGAAAAGGTTACCTCCACCTCTACTTCAATGTGTTCTTGGTTGATAGATGAGTTCTAAGCTTCAGCTTCTGCCAAGACCTTTCTCACACAGGCAGGGAAGGGAAAGCACTACAACCGCAAGACAGGAAATAATGTGTGCAAATGTGACCTGATGCAGATCAGTAACCTGCAGTTCAGGGCAATTAATTTCTAGTTCTTGCTATACTCAAGTACTAAGCCTGCCTTAAAATTACTTATTTTCATATTAGCAGCACTGGCAACCAACTGTTCCAAATGATAGCTTATCAGACACGCTTTTTCACCCTCTAGGCTGATTTTGCTTACAAACAGACCACAAAAAAGCCTTGTACGAAGGTAAACCTTCTGTGTAGGGATAGCACAACCCATTTCATTTTGAATCATGCCTGCATCTCTACCAACTGTAAAACAAAATTTAAAATAAATGTATGCCATGAAAAAGAGCGGCAGCCTACTATGAAAAAAGAAATATTTGACATAAGAGAAAACTGTATAATGCCAGCCCAGAGGTCATGCTAACAAACAGCTCTGAGACAAGTTTGAAGTAGTCATTAAAAAGCGATGAGCTAGGACACAGCTGGTTCCACGGAGTTGCATGCAGAGCCATCTGTGTAAAGCTACAGCAATTCCTCACTTCCCCAGAAACAGAGGATGCACACGATGCCTGCACATAAATAATACAGTAGACCACCAAGATTCCTGCGATGGAGACTAGCACCCAGGGAAGGTAGCTCGGACTATTCATCTGTGACGCTCTGCTCTAACAGCATGACAAACGCCAACATCGCTTCCTTCCAGAGGGCTGAGGAAAACCTCCCAAAACTCACCCTCCGCAGCTGTGGTGCACCAAGACAGAAATTTGCACTTTCTCTTTTCTTTGCCCTCCATGAAACTGCAGAAAACAATCAAAACCAACCATGACAGGACTGTTTGAGTATGCCAAATGGGTAAGATATGTCCTGCTAAAAACGCACTGGAGAGTGGTGGTGATAAAGAAAAAGACAGATCTCCAATAGGCTTAAGGTAAAACACCACACTGAAAAACCTGGCTACCAACTCAACAGCCTCTGCTGGACATATATGATGGCTGTCACACTTAGAAGGAGGAGAAAGTCGCCAGTGGGTACTTCCAGTCTGCCTGAAAAGCAGACAACACAACCTCCAGCTGTTTAAATTCAGCACCACATCCCTGTGTGCTGCCTGATGCAATACCTCACGTAAAACCAGCACTGCTATACAACCAAGAGCCCCCAGGCAGGGCAGCCAGACAGGATAAAATGCTGCTAACAGCACATGCCCCTCGTTAGTGCTGCTGGGACTGCAGAGGAGGACAGCCTGTGACAGCAGCCTCGATGCCTGCAACACACTGGAGAGGGAGGATTTTTTGAACAAGCGCCTCTTCCTTGCAGAGAAAGTACCAGCCAAGAGCTTCTGGGAATGGGGGGAGCTTGGAGAGAGAAAGAACAACTCCCTGGGGAGACCTTAGTACCTGCTCCCTTTTGTACCACAAAAAAACCCCAAACCCACACAAGCCACACCTACTCTGTGCTTGACTAAGAAGTTTTCTGTGCTAACAAGGATAGCTCATCTCTTACGGGCAGTCAAAACTTGCAGGATCAGTATGGTCCATCACATACAACCTTTTCAGCTTCCCGAGTTTTTGGTGTCCAGGTGCACAGAGACTGGCAGATGATGCAGAGACAGCCCAGCTAACCCCAAGACAGTTGGTGTCTAGGAGAAACTCCTGCCAACTCTTCTGGAAAAGCCAAAACCAGGAGCCACCAGGAGAGCAACACGCTGCTGTTCCTTCCCATTTGAGGTACACTGACAAACAGCAAGGAGGGTCGGAGGAAGCTGTTCAGCTCAGGGCTAGGAAAGCAGATGGGAAAGCAGCGTGTGTTGAGGGAGTGGTTCGAGGCAGCAGAGGGTCATTAGCAGCACAAAGCCCCAGCAGCCCACAAGCTCCCAGTTGTTACCCAGTCTGTTGGCCTCATACACATCACACCAAGAAGTGCCACTGGATGCCTGGCTTGCCAAAGCAGGCAAGGCTTCAGGCTTCCAGAGTTTCACTTGGAATTACAACATGAGAACAGCCATATGGGGTTTGGTCAAATATTTATCCTCCACATGCCCTAACACCGGCCATAAGCAGAAGACAGAGGGAAGTTATAACACGATAAGAATATATAATACCTCCCCACAGTTCTCCCTCAACCTTTCAGACCCTGACCCAGGCATTTAGTAATACCCAGAGGGGGTTTTTGTCTTCACAGGTGGACGTGACTGTCAGGGTTTGGTAAGAGCTTGGACATGCCTAATGGCTACCACCAACAGGAGCTTCAGGAACTCTCATCCAAGAGCAACCCTCTGCAGAAATAGAGGAGACTCAGAGCTGAGAAGCTTCTGTGCCTCGCCATGGACAGCCAGAAGTAAAACGAAATTTCCCTTCTGTTTTATTTGCTCAGATGCAGAATTACCTATTTGAGGAGTACAGGGCATCTCTTCCCAGGTCGCCCACCTCTTCTACCCATCCCAGATCAGCCATATGAGATCAGGAAGGGACGGGGAGAGCAAACACCATCTGCAGAGCTCTGCAAGCAGCCACCAATGGTGACAGACTGCATCCCTGTGCTTCAGTGCAGCACGCCTCTCACAGCCAGGCTCTGAGCAGAGCACACAGTGATTAAAGACTGTGCTGCTGACTATCGTCAGAGTTATAACCACTATACCAAGAAGAGACCTCACTGAATGCCTCACTCATTTTTTTTCTGTCAAGCCATTTCAGCAGTTCACAAGGTACAATCCAGGGGAGAAGGGCAGTTAAACAATAAAGCTCATTTGGCTGAGAACACAAGACACTTGCTTTATCCTCACAAAAGGCAGCAAACACTCACTTTGTTCAGTTTAATTGATAGTAGGTTCTACACAGTGCAGATACAAATGACTTTCACAGACTTGGCTTAGCACCTAGAACAAAGAGAGATCCAAAAGTAGAAAGCTTTGTTACTGGTGAAACGGCATTGCACCCTGTATTTGTCATCTGTGTGTTCTGTCCATACACCAGTGAGAAGAGCTCTTCAATAAGCAGCCTTAGCTCCACGTTTACTTTTTTTTGTTAGTATTTACTTATGTTCACAATGGTCTTGTACCAATATAACTCTTTAGGATAAAATGTTAGGGTTTAGGGAGAAGGTCTGAAATAATTTTTGTATTTCTTTGTGAAACCTACGCAATTGGCCTCCACTGTAACAACCGTCCTCGGAGATTTTGCTGTCCTGTACCACTGCAAATATAGCAGCAGACAACTCCACTCCTGCACAGTTTTCACTTCACCAATAAACTAAATATGAAAAGCTATCCACATACCATGAAGAACGTTTCACCTGCATCAGCCTCCCACTGCTGCTCTGGAAAACTTCACATCCTAACCATAAACCTCCCACCAGCAGCAGAGCAAGATGTAAAGGAAATGAGTCAAGAACTTTTCTCAGATTGAACAACTTAAAGAGGAATTCACTCATAGAGAAGAAACCGAGAAAAGTTCAGCCTGGCTTGCAGAAGGATCACTACATTCTATATGACAAAACATTTGGTTAAGAGGGAAAAGACGACATTGTGAATTTCCATCTTTTGACATTAAATGTGAAACTGAATTTTTCTAATTATTATATAGCTACAAAATAGTAGTCACATCTTCGGTACAGTATCACTAAATACAAGAGAATCTATCATGACCAGTTTAGACATCACCCCAGAAAAACAAACAGGCTTAAAACTGAGGCAGGGAAATTCTGATTATAGACTACAGAGTAAAAAGGCACACTGAACACTGTGCCAAACCAACAAAAAATAAAACCAAGAGAGGCTTTGTAAATGTTCAGAGCACAAAGAGATTGATCCAAGGACTGATCCAAAAACTATGTCACCCAAGTCCACCATGAGGCAGGGAGAGACCAGATGGACCAACAGAAGATGTTTCATCAGATGGTCCCAAACAATTATACAGTCCATGGTTCAAAACATACCAGAAGTGGTAGAGATCATCTTGCTTCTATCCCCATCTGTCCCTGGCTCGCTCAGACAAAGCTTCAGAACCTCTTTCCAAAGGGAAGCACTGCTGCTCCCAGGCACACAGAAAACACCACCTAATAAATCCTGCAAGCTTTGAGCTCACCTCCAGGAAGTACTTTGAAATATGTCAGAATTCTTGAAATAGAAGCTTTACAGATACAACACCAAAACCTTGTGAAGTTATAACAGCATTACAGCCAAGAACTTCTGTTTCTCTTTCCCATCTCCTGCCTTCTGGATTCCCTCCTCTGCAGCAGTTACTGTGACCAGGCTATTTCCAACACTACATGATCCATTCCTCCAGCTTTGCTGTCCTACTTCCCTGCAGACTGAGCTCCCTGACCTGTGACTGAGCCTTCCACTATGATCAGCTTCAACGGACTTCCCTCCGCCTCACTGTCTAACGAGCTTAGAAAAATTCTGAACATCTTGTCATGGCTTCACTTTAACAGATTATTTTTCCTTAACCAAGATGGGCAGGAGGCAGTAGCTCCAGAGCTGCCCTCTGGATGCCAAGGCTGAGCCGCAGACTCAAAAGAAAGGTTGGGGTGGTTCCCCCTCCCCTTCCATTTTTGCAGTTCCTTTGACATTTTGGAGTTCGGAGGACTCCATACACAGGCAAGAGAAGTAATTTCTCACTTGGCCAGCTGAAGGCTCCTGAAGAGAACAACAAATTAACAGTAATGGATTACAAGAAGTAAACTGGGTTTTGCTCATCCGCAGCCACGCTCTGCCCCCAAGGGACAATTTTTATAAATACAGTGTTGCTGTTATTCAGATGTTTCCCCTCGAATCTAGACTCTCACCTCTTTATCAGCGGCAGGTACCACTGTCAAAGTGGATGTAAATGAACCATTGCGATAATCCATGGAGCAAAGAGCAGACTAGAAGGCTGAAGATCAAACTATTTGCATTTCTGTTGTAAATGGCTTGCACTGCTGCTCCAAAGCAGGTCTTATGTAACCTATAAGTTTCCAATTCGTCTTCATAAAATTCTAATTTTATACAGCAATAGTGTTAAGTCAGTTAAATACAAGAATGATTTTATCGGTTTCCAGAGAGCTGATGTCATTGGGGAACAGCATAGAGTTGAGGGGGGGCGGGGGAAGAAAAATCACAGTCAGATACAAATCACAAAGAAACACAGCGAGTGTTTTACGAGTTCATAAATCTAAGGCTATGGACATACAGGGACCAACACTATAATTTCTGGACACAAAACTTCACAGCATTTAGAATACAAGTAAAACATGCTACAGAGAAGAAAATACATGATGCACTAAAAAAGCACTAACTAAAGACATTATTATTTCCCCAACACACAAGTTCAAAGGCAGTGGTCTGAGCATGTACCAGTGAGCATCAGGAAGAGAGATGCTGGAGAACAGACACATGTGCAGTGCCTAACACATGCTCTGGTTTGGCTGATTATTACATAAGGGTTTGGTGGGGGGGGTTCCGTTCTTTTCTTCCCCATGGAGAAGGATCAGGAAGAACGAATGCCCAGGAACGGGTCCTGATCTGCAGCTGGTGAAATGCAGTGATATTTTCCTCATAATTGTACATTCCTCTGCTGCCTATCAACGTGGGTGCTGCTCAGATGCGTAACAGCAGAAGTTTCATCAGCATTGAGCCACAGCCAGGAAGCATGCAAACACACAGAGGAGCAAAGCTGGTGTGCTTTAAAGAACGATATTAAAAAGGTAAATCCTGGACACAATCTTTGTTTTGTAACCCAAATTTTACCCCTGCTCCCCAGCTACATATGTCTGTTCTGAAGCATCTGTCTGTTCTCCACGCACCAGCAGCTGAAAGCTGTGTCAGCCATGCTTCAGTAGCGTAGAGAAATACCTTCTGTTTAAAGAAACAGGATATGAGAGTAATCTTAAAACAGGCAAAATTTAACACTACATTGCCCACCAGCTTCTGGGGTGACATATATGACTGTGCTCTTGGAAGTGCAGTGAATTATGGTAAAGGCTCAGGTATTAGAGAGCCCTGAGACATGGTCACAAGACACGATTCCCACGTATGCACATGCACCTGCACACCCACATGCACAGAGAAGGCGCCACCACTTGTTTAGCATCAGTTTAGAGGCGACTCACACTATGGCCAGGATACAGGGCCACTTCTGGCACAAATATGGTAGATGTCCAGTTAAACAGAGCAAAACCACCTACCTAATATGAAGATTTAACAGTCATAGAAAGTTCTCAGAGCATTGGGTAGATGCTCAGGTGCTCTGCTGACTGCGGTGTTAACCCTAGCCGAGTTTCAAGCTTGAAGACACTGAGAACACAGAAGACATGTTCAAGGCCTCACCAGGCACCAGAGCAAGCAATCAACCCTGTACATTCCTCACCTTCGCCTTTGCCCCAAGCCCACTTTACTCTTCACAAATGCTAATACTGCCTTAAAGTTTACTTTGAGGAGAGGTCAAAACTAAATATCATAGTATCCATCAATCAGAAGCCGTCCTCATTGAGCACTGCACTGCTCAGAGCCAGCAACAGTTGCCACTCCAGCATAGCTACAGGTCTTCTGGGTCTGAACTGATCTCCACCAAGACACATGGAAACGTTCTTCCTATAGGTCAACAAGCCAAAACACAAGGTGTTCTTGCAAGCAGGTATTATATCCATTTTCTAAATAAGCAAAGTAAGACTCAGGCAAGTCCATACTCTTCTCTCTCCTCAATGGTATCTCAGGAAGCACTTCCAGCCCCAACTCCCAGCTGCTTGCTCCGGTCTACTCCTGCGATGAGGTCCAAGTGCAAAGTCACTGTCAAGTACAGCAAAAGGCAGAGTAGAGACATGGCTGCCCTTAGCTGGGGCCAATTAGCAAAGGCCCACTAGCTCCATAATGATGAGGGCTGTGCCACAACTGGTAATTCTCCCTTTAAACAGAAGAACATAGACAAGACCCGGATCATTCCAGCTGTTTCCCGTCCTCCCATCTTTCTCCCACACAGACACCCACATCATCACTATTTGTACTCAGTTTGAAGAGGTCGTTCACGTTTTCCTTACTACAACTTTCATTGCAACACCTAATTAACCATACCCAAGCCAGCAGCAATAACTGTTCTAGAAGAAAGCTTTCCATCAGTAGATCACCAAGCTTCAAATAGCGGTCTGCATCATCCCCTGCTTTGAGACGAGGAACAGGTCCAAGAAAATAAAGTGACTCACGCACCATCCAGCAAACTAATAGCAAAGCTAGATATAGAAACCTGGTGTTCCCAGTGCCCTGCGGATGCAGTTCTCAGGCTGCTCTCCCAGTAAAGTAGCAGCTTGTGTTCTGTTCGCACAAATTAGACTCTCATCAGGGTGCAATAAAGAGCTTTCTCTACAATTCAAGGCTATTCCAGTCTCTGTTGTACACTCTGGCTCAAGCCTCCACTAAGTTTGGAAAGGCAATTCATAAAAAGTTTAAGAGCTAGTTGAGGACTGAAAACAAAGATGTAATATGGAGCAAACACTAAAATAAACCACAGCTGGGATCTTAAGTCTAAGAAAAAAATTAAAAGATAAGCTTAAAGTGAAAACACATACCTATATTTCATAAATATCAATATTATAAATGCTAATACATACAGTTATAAACACAACATATTTTAGCATTTTACCCAATGAAGCACAGCATTAAAAATTAATAATTGCCCTGACTATCGCGCTTTCAGGAGCAACATGTTACAGAGGTTTTGCACAGCGCATTCAAAACTACTCTAGTTAAAATAATTACATGTTTGGATTCAATTATCAGACCCTGATGAGTCATAGCCCTCATTTGGCATTTATTTAGAAGTAAAAAAAACAAAAAACAAAAACTTGGAAGCCTCTAGTGCCACAAAGAAAATTCAAAGGGAGGGTGAATTCAAGCATTTAAAAAAAAATGAGAGGTGCATTAATCAGCAGGTTCAACCTCCCAACGGCAGGAAAAAAATTTATTGCTTGTCTCAGGCATCCTTCAATCTGACCTGCAAAGCAAGCAAATTTAAAGTAACATCCAGTACCTTTCTGAGGCTCACAGGCTGCGAGCCAAACAAGCCTCCACTATTTGCATTTCCCACACACATAGAGACAAGTGTCTCAACCACATCAAGGTCATCCAATACCAAGGACATTAAATTAAGTTTTCCTCTAAAATGAGGCCTCATTATCAAGGCTAATTAAAGGATGGCAAAACCTTCTGAACTGTTCCAGTCCTGGGCGAAGGCTTATTCATGACTAGAGCATTCTTTAGAAGTGAAGTTGATTAAAAGTTATTTTAGTCTCAGTGTTAAAGGTCTCCTGACTATCAACATTCATGGCTTGGCTTCGCGGACGAAGATTTGGGAAGGGCTTTCCCCACGCTTACTGCAAGCGCGCTGATGGCTGAAAAGGCCAGTGCGGGATAGGCAAGACCAGTTGCAAAGAGCACACTGGAAGGTCTCCTTGGGTGGTACAGTCGAGGCACGGTTCTTTCCGCGCTGTCTTTTCTCCTCGAGACTGATTCTACGTGTGCTCTCAAAGGAGGCAGCAGCGTTATGTATGGTGTGTCTCCAAATGTCCCGGTTGGAGGCCAGGGTGGACCACTGATAGTGGTCAACATGGCCAAGGCTGAGGTATTGTTTCAGGGAGTCCTTATATCTCCTCTTTGGGGCTCTTCTCTTGCAGCAGCCAGAAACTGTTCCCATTCCTCCACTGCTCCTCAAAGAAATGTCTCCCATGAGACTCCCCTTCTCTGAACCTCCCTTCCACCTGTTACACACAATGCAGAGATTTGCATCGTGCGTTTGAAATGAGGTTGGGAGCCCTAGACTGCAAAATCATTTTCAAGATGCAAAGGGCTATGAAACTGTGGTACTTAGGTAAGCACTCAAGATCTTATGAGATCCTTCCTCTTCAGAGCAAGGATGGATTATGTGAGTCAGAAGTTTCCTCTGTTGCAATTAAAAGAACCTGCAAAATCCCACTTGCCCGAACACTGCAATGACAATAGCCAGCCCCCTCCTAGCTCAGCCATCTCACTAGGTCTTTGCCATGAGCCCCAGAGAACCTCTGTCTCTACCTCTTGCCAAGGCTGTACTCAACACTCTGAGCTTCCTCATCATTAGCTTTACCGACACGGGCAGAACTCAGTCCCCAGGCTGCTGCCATCAGTCCTCTCAGTCTAATTTAATTAACCTCACTGTACATATCCCCAGGCCCAGAACAGCAACTTCCTGCCATTTCTACCATCACAAGTAGGGTGAAAAGGCTTCATCTATTCTGGCTGAAGCAGGAAATACTATCACATCCATCTGATTTAACCAGGTCTTTGAGAAGCGGCTACCATAAATGCCTCCTTCCTGCAGACCAGGTGTTATTGCCAGCAGGGCTCCTGCCTCTTACTTCTCAGCAGGTAACCACAAGTGAAACATCCACATATCTCACAAGAGTGTTCCCAAGCTATGAGTTTAGGGAAGCTGAAAGCAGCTGAAAATCTTGCAAGACAACCAATAGTAAGAGATTTCATGCTGCATTGCAGTCCCATGCCAAGGGGATGGATGCAGTCTCTTTTCCATAGATGCTCCCCTTGCCAGATCAAGAACCCAGGGATAAATCAATTTAATACTAGGAAATCACAGGTTTCACAAGAAATTCCATCAGAGTAATAGCAATGGGGTTAAGTACCAAACCTGTCAGTGAGCAGGGAAAGTGCTGGAGTAAGGACACTAACCCAGAGCAGCAGGCTCAGGGGTATTAAGGACCAGCGTGCCCAGACCTTTGTAAGGCACATATACTGTGGTGACTATTTGGGAAAAGGTGCAAAGCTCCAAAAAAAGATTTTTTTTCACTTGTCCTCCTTGAGAGGAGGTGGTTCCAAGAATCAAGAGAGATTTCTTAGTCTCTGTGAAGAATGTGGAGAAAACCTGCCTCATTCTGGACAACCTTCTAGTATGTGGAAATTAAACTGATAAATTTGCCACCCAGAATAGTTTTCAAACAACGCACATCGCTGGAACAGGCTCCTTTACTTCATCTTTCTTTTCTTCTGCACTGCTGGGTCTCTCCCAACCTCACATAAACTTCTCTCTGCCTGTTCCTAGGCTTTAATTTTTTTTTTTTTTTTTTATGAACTCTGTCTCTTTGCCTAACACTGACCTGTCTTTCTACCTTGGAGAAAAACATCCCATAGAGGTAAAATATAAAGAAAAAAGAAAAGGGGGGGAAGCATCATAATGCATTGTCACTGTAAAATGTATTTACCTCCTTCTCCATGCTCTACATCAAAAAGTCACTCAAAATCCAAGTCATCAATCATTTCTCCATTATTGCAAAACTTCTTATAATCTACTTGTATGCTTTGGCAATCTTAAGATTAAAATTACACTGCCAAAACATTTTTATAGCTTTTTTTTTTAAGTCATGTTTTAATACCCTCTCACTAGGCTTCAAAAGCA
>NW_010406335.1:16220-21182 GCF_000710305.1 Buceros rhinoceros silvestris | reverse complement strand
ATTGATTTCGTTCTTTCCCTTTGGAAAACACAGATTCTTTTTTTTTCCCCGCCAAGTTACAAATAAATCAAAAAACAACATATCTGTTCTGTTCCATGACAACAGTTTCTCAGTATCAGTTGTGGCCTCCCTCTCGACTTGCCAAATACTTCATCATTCATGACTCAGTGCTATAAAGGGTGACTAAGCACCCTTCACCAAAATCGGAACAAACCAACCATCAGTGAGGGGACCACAAAAAAACCCCAGCGTTTACTTCAGTTAAAAATGTAATTCTCTAAAGGATAAAGAAGCCTCTTTAAAAACCTATGCGAGATCCCAAGAAGTGGCAATGGGACCTAAGAGAGCAATACACCATCTGGTTTACCAAGCCTTACTTGAGGCTGCTCCATGATCTTAAACATTAAGACTGCTCTTAATCATATCAACGATAATTCAGGCAAAAAAGAAAAAAAGTAGCATGTTTTTGGTGGTCACTGCATGAAACAATTTCATTATCTCAAACAAATATGGTGCCAGACTGCCAAAGCCAGGGAGCCCAGAACCCTTTCACAAGATATTAGACAGGCACTCCAAGATGTTTCTACAACACTTCACACTGTCTTGAGGTCAGAGACTCAAAGCCAATACTAATATTTTTCATATGATGAACAGAAAAAAAAATTGCTGGAGGCAATAAGAACAGTGCCAGCATCACTGGTCACTAGCTTGGCTGCTGTAACAAAGACATGCTCGCACATTTTGTGCTCTGCTTCACCTCTCCCTGGTATTTCAGAGCACTTCACTCCCTGGGGCAGCTAGGATTTTGAGATGTTATACATCGGTATTTCCAGATTTTATTTTGTGTTTCTTAGCTGCTCTTTCACCAAAGCCAATATGCTTTTCACCCCCCACAGCAGCTCAGCTAGCAAATTCTTCACATAAGTAACCGCTGACAGGCATCACTGAAAAGCCAGAGAGAAGGACAAAGGTATGTGGAAAATGGGCTTGAAGAGTGAAATATGAGACAAATATACTAAAGCTAGGAAAAAAGCAAAACCGGGGAAAGATGAGCAGAGCAGTCATGGTGAAAAGTAACAGCAAAGCCTGAGATGAGCTGGGTGTCTGATCAAGTCCTCTGACACATACATTGCCCAAGAAATACCTGCTTTGGAATTGCTCTGCGGTGACTGCAGAGACCACATAACCCTTCTCTAAATTACACCTGGGCTTTATGTGAAAGCACAATCTTTGTGCACGTCTCTCTCTGCCTCTGTGCTATGACCACTGTTTGTTGATTGCAACCCACTTGGACAGAGGTCTTGAAGGTTACTAAATCTCTCAAATTTCATGAAAGATGAACAATCCAGTAATGGAAAAAAGATATGATGGTAAATAGAGAGAGTAAGACATCAGTGTGAGCTCAGTGCTTACTAATCATCAAGAAACCTCCATGGGAAAGACTCATTTTGATTGCCCTAATTGCAGAAAAAGCATCTCTCAAAGTTAGCAGTTATTAGACATGAGAAATTCCACTTCTTATGCACATTTTTTTTACTGCTGCTATGAATCCTCCAGAGCTCCCTCTTATTTATAAACTCAGTTAAAGCTCTTCCCATGACCAAAATATTCCTTTCCCCAACTCATTCCCACTTTTTGTGAATTCTCTAATGTCTTATAAAGCTCTACCTCGCTACCGTAGCTTTAGAACTATTTAGTTAAAAAGCCGATCAACCATGAGACACAAAGCCATAGGAAACAAGTTTTCATTAGTTCTGCTAGTCACAAAAGTACTTGTTTATTATTGCAGAAGCAGCTGGAATATATTTGATTCCTGCACAATGTTCCTCAAATTTTACTGTCAAAACCAAGAACAGCTGGGACAAAAGACCACTGCCAGTTGTCAGTAACATTATTTAAAAAATGAGGATAGTATCACAAGATAGAGTCAAGGTAAAGGACTCTCGGGTTAGGCAAGAAATCTGCCAGAAAGCATGCTGCAGTTTTGCAATCTTTACTAGTGATCTCGAAAAAGAAATAAAGACATGTTAACGAAAGCAGGCAGGTGATGAGAGCCAGGGGCATGCATCAAAGGAAAAATTCAGAGGAATCAACATCAGAGCAAGGAAAATGCTGTGAGAAGATGTCCAAAGTTATCACTTATCTTAAAAGTGAACTCCCTTTAACCCGGCTCTCCACAACGTGGATGTTAAGTGGTTGAACTTTGCATGCAAGACTACCTGTCTCCTCTCTGCCATCCACATCTGAAACAGTCTGTTCTACGGTACAACAAAATACAATGAGATAAAAGAGCTTTCCAACCCCCTTCCATAAGCCAAATGCATCAGCAATTTAACCAGGGCAGAGGGCAAGAAGTCACAATACCTTTATTATTACACAGTCAAAAACTGGCTCTGCAAGAACGAGCAAAGTCAATATAGAAAATAGCTCATCAAGGGCCACAGACAGCCTGTGTGACTGAATAGTCTCTCTAGAGAGGAGGATGATCCTCTGTGAAGCCCCCAGTTAGGACTTGCTTAACACCCTGCTCCAACACAGCTCTCTGCAAAGCACTAAACAAGTCATCGTGGCATAGTCCTGCATTAGATACAGACATCTAACTCCCTTTCAGGTCACCTACGATGAAGGGGTACTTCAGAAGTTCTCCCCTTATTCAGAGATCCTCATCTGCAAAGGAGTCAGGTAATTAGGAGACACTGATGGAAGGACCAAGACATTCAGACCAATGGCAAGAGATGGCTGGGGCTCACGGTATGCCTGGGCTTCCAGGGTTTGATGGAAGGTCTTTTCTAGCTTCTCCAGCAACAGAGACACAAAGCAAGCAGTGGGAGAATCTCTAGAGCAGATAGATTAAGAACAACAAGAGACACCACTTAATGCTGATGTATACAAGCAACCTTGCAAGGAAAAATGTGATTTTGCTGTTTCACTAGGGAAGATGTCTGAGCTGAGAAATTCACATCTGCTACATTCCTTCTTCAGGGAGATGAGGCTTCTGGCAGTGGAAACTGGCCATGTGAGAGACAAAGGATTATTATAGCCGAGATTTTTTTTTTTCCTTAGGGAACTAGAGGTACGTTGCAACCTGATGTGGCTACAAAAGGCTAGCTGAGAAAAGCCAGGACCGAAGGGAATCACTTAGTGATGAAATCTGCCAGGTAATATCATTGCTGTCATCTACAGTAATAACCAACATGATCTAAATATCCTGAGGACAAACTAGCTGACCGCTACTCAGCCAAACCTGTACTTCAGCAAGGACACTGCTACGGGGGAAAGCACAGAATCATAGAGTGTCTCAAGTTGGAAGGGACTTCAAGACCCTTCCTGGGAAGGATCATCCAAGGAGTCCCTGCTTCTTGCAGAACTACCTAAAAATAAACCATATAACTAAAACATTGTCGAGCTGTTCCTTGAACTCTGACAGGCTTGGTGCTGTGATCACTTCCCTGGGGAGCCTGTTCTAGTAACTGACCACCCTCTCAGTGAAAAGTCTTTTCCTAATGTCTAATCTGAACTTCCCTGACACAGCTTCATGCCTTTTCCTCATGTCCTACCTCTGGTCACCAGAGAGACAAGATCAGCACCTCCCCCTGCTCTGCCCCACCTTGAGGAAGTTGTAGGCTGTGACAAGGTCACCCATCAACTGCCTCTTCTCCAACCTGAACAAACCAAGTGTCCTCAGCTGCTCCTCAGAAGTCTTGCCCTCAAGGCTTTTCACCATCTTTGTCCCCCTATTCTGGACATGCCCTAATAGTTTGATGGCCTTCTTACATTTAAGGCACCAAAACTGAGGCAGGTCCACACCCGGGTAGAGTGGGACAATCACCTCCCTCAACTGGAGAGTTCTGCTGTGCTTGATGTACCCCAGGACACTGCCAGGGCACACTGTGGACTCGTATCTGGCTTGCCATCTACCCAAATCTCTTTCCACAGGGCTGCTCTCCAGCCTCTCATCCCCTGATTTGTATGTATAACCGGGATTACCCCATCCCAGGTCGAGAATCCACCACTTGCTCCTGTTAAATTTCATACAGCTGGTGATTGCCCAGCTCTCTAGCCTATCCAGATCTCTCTGTAAGGCCTCTCTACCCTCGAGGGAGTCTACAGCTCCTCCTAGTCTACTATTGCTGGCAAACTTACTCCATGTACATTCGATTCCTGCATCCACATCACTTATAAAAACATTAAAGAGCACCAGCCCTGAAATTGTGCCCTGGGGAACCCTACTGGTGACTGGCCATCAGCCTGATGCCACCATTGCAGAGAGATGACTCCTCCAGCTCTGGGCCCCATGGAACACAGCTTTCAAGGAGCTTTTAGAAATCACTTCATCTTTCATCCCATGGTCAAGCTGTATTTCTGTCCCTTGCTTCTGAATCTTTCCTCTGACAGCAAGGACTCAGTTTGCTTTTATTGAGCAAATCAACTGCGTCCAGCTTTACCTGTCTACAAAGTCATGAGCCGGAGAGCTCCACAGCACAGCTCCCACCTTTGAGAGGATGGGGGAGAGGAAAGGCATCAGTGGGTAGTGGAGTGTTACAGCTAAGCCCACCTGAAGGCTGTAGGACCGTGGAAGGAAGCATAGCTTCCTGGAGCTTCACCTTCTCTCCCAGCCACAGAAAACAGGCAGAAACTCCAATATATTTGTTGTTTGGTGGGATCTGGGGAGGCTGTTTAAGAAAAGTGAGGCCACCACATTATACGACATCTCAGTAGGATTGCCAGAACTTAGAAAACAGGCTAGGAAAAATGTTTGGGTTTATTCCAGCTGGGAAGTACAAGCTACCATTCATCTTCATCCAACAGAAGCTAATAGTCATGGTGCTTAAGTAGGGGGGCTGGTCTTCATACTGTTTTCTTCTCTGAAGAACAACAGCATTGTTTTTCTCTGCCAAAATAGTAGTCTAATGAACGGCTTTTACAGCACTATCCTACAGGAAAAAAAAGGCAGTAGGGAAA
>NW_010406335.1:12526-16097 GCF_000710305.1 Buceros rhinoceros silvestris | reverse complement strand
GAGGGAAAGGAAATGCCTTGGAAGGTAAACATCTACAGCTCTCCTGAAAACCTGGACAGCCTTGAGCCTATAGAGTTCCAACATCCCATAGCTACAAATGAATTTTCTATTCCTGTGTCACATGAGACAGAGGAAGCTATCGCTTCGCTTTCACAGATGAGAAATGAAACAGTGACTTATTCCTAGAGGGACTGGTGAGAGCTGATACCTGAAATGCATTTTGCTGCAAGGCAGTCCAGCAGGACTACGAAGAACAGAGGAAAAATAAAGCCATCACTTTGAAAAATACACTGCACTCACAACAGTGGTGCGGAATAACTCAGCAAGCCTGGGACAGGGGGCAGAACAAGGCAGACCTGAAAAGGGAAAGACTCAACTGGGACAGCAGTTGGGACTGGGAGCAGCTAAAACTTGCAGGTCCGGATGTTTGGACCTTTGCAGAACAGCAGCACTGGTTTTGCGGCCTCAGATGTGACTGCCCATCTGGTTTGCCTTCCTTGCTGTCTCATCCACAGCTCACTCAGCTCCCAGATCCAAGTTACACAGAAGAGAGCAAGTTTACCGAACGAAAAAGAGTCTCTCAAAGTGTGATGTCCTGGGTTTGGTTCAGTGCTTCTCTGCCTTCTCCTCCCTCTCTTGCTTCAGAGAAGACCAGCAAGATTGCAGTTAAATTCCATGTCTTTCAGACAAAGAGGAAACTTAATTGCAGTCTTCAGGAGACTGAATTTCTATTGAATGAGATAATGAAGCATAACCAATTGCATTTCAGTGCCAGGGCTCAGAAGGCAATTTGCTAAGAAGCAGAGGTGTGGAGCAATCTCCTCAGTGGAGTGATTCACTGAAACACAGCAACTGGCAGATAGAGACCATCAGCCCCAGATGGAAGAGTTTTACGGTTAACACTAAAAGCAGTTTGTAAAAGGCTCCAGCTCAGGTAAACTGGGAAAGACGTATCACCGCTGACCAGCTAATTAATAAAAATTATTACTAGAATTAGCAATATGCAAGTATAGTACATTCACTCCAAACGCTGAAGCAAAAATACTGTTAACATAAAATTAGTCATGCAGTCTCTAAGTACCCCCCTGCTGTCAGCAGTGCCTGGATTCAACAAAACAAGATGCTGCTCAAGACAGAAATGTTTAACTCTAGCCCTGAATAAATGGATTCTTAAAATGCTTACTAAATCACTAAACAATAACTAGTACTATATCACAGGAAACCTCATTTTCTCCTGCTAGAAAAAAACCAGCCAAACAGGTTTATTTTTCAGTGTATTTTTGGAATGTGCTTCTCTGAGCTTAAATGATGGTGTTGAGTCATAAGCTCTGGGATTCATCTGTTCAGCCCGTGCTCAGGTATCTGGAATGCAAAAGGCTGGGAAAGCAAGATAGGAGCTTTTGGTTCTTTACCAACTCAGTACGTCCTGTATTCCACGAAGTATTTCCCTCCTCCAAAAGCAACTTCCAGAGTAACTTGAGCAATCTATAGAGAGACCTCTTGATCTCATGTATTGCTGCACAATCACCTGACATCCTGGAAAACGCACACTGAGCCCTGCAAACATACCTGATCTCCCACAGGAAACCAATTCTTTTATCACTGGTGAAGGAAATACTGTTGTTGAACCAGAGTCAGCTGAGAGCTGTGAGAATTCAGCAGCTCTGTCACTCAGGATCATATGCCTACTTACACACCAGAGGAACCAAATGTTTGGGAACAAAAATCAAGAGCAGAACCAGCACTGACAAACTTCTAGAATCTCATAAAGAACCAGTCAACGTACCACCTAAATGAGATGGTGGTCACTTCAAGAATACCCAGCACATTCAGGTTCATCTGAACACACACACCCCCCCACAACCCACCCCAAAAAAAAAAAGTGTTCTTTGGCTGAAAGGAAACTGGACTACAGGAAAGAGAACTCACATTCTTCCAGACAAATGCAGATAGTGCTGGGTTCCACACCCCTCTCCAAACAGGAGCGGGAAGAGGATCAGAAAGGAAGTCCTGACTACATTTTCTGCCCTTCTTTGTACCAAATGTGGGGGTTTGGTTTTTTGGTTGGTTGTTTGGTTTTTAAGATGCTTGCACAAGACAGAATTTGACAGACCAAAGTCTCAGCCAGGAGCTCCTCAGACTGACATGATCTGGAGAAGATTTAAATCAGCTGTGAGACCTCAAACGTAACGTACATCGTTCAGTAAAGATACTTATAAAATAGAATCTGTTTGTGAATGTCAAGAAGAACGCTTGGGCTTGGTAGCAAAAGCTAATTAAAGAATTCCCATCTCCACTCTGAGCATCTAAGGTTGCAGCCAGAGGAGAGTCTCTAACCACGCCCCTCTAAGACACTAAACCTTTAACCACATTATGGTTCTAACAGGAAAGGGGGCTCAAATCAACACTCCTAGATGCTGCTAACTCTGGATTAGATGTACAGAAGTTCACAGTTCCTTCCTAAACAATTGAACAGCTAAATCAAAGTCCTAAACCAAGAACTGCATCTCAGTGCTTCTAGGGAACTTGTTAGATCTTCTTTGAGTTACCTGTACAGAGTAGCTACACAGAGCAGAAGATGGATAAAGACCACGGTGCTGTCATAAGAAAGTCCCCAATTCCATCCCTCTACTCTTTTTAGACAGTGTTGTTTTCAAGACAGAACAGACTTAGACAGCATTATTTTAAATGTTAAAGCATCGGAGCTTCTTTAAAGAATTAGAAAAAACAGAACTTGCTGTCATTAACACTTCTGATACTACAAGGGGTAACTAACATCACAGACTGCAATGCCATGGGCTCGCGGTAACATCTGTGGAGAATAAAAACACGCCAAATTCCAGTGTCATGGTTGAAAAATGACATTAACAAGGTCTGAGGGTGTATATCTTTGCATCCACATCTCATCCACAAACAAATAGTGCTGCTGCCTTGGCATAAACCCCTACCTGTGCCCCACAAGTGGCCATGGGCCAGTTAGCTTTCAAAGACCCTCCAGTATCAGCGTAAGCGTGCTCCCCCCGAAATCAATCCTTCCTGAGCTAATGAGGGGAGACATAGGCCAACACCAGTCCCATCTGCACCATGTATAATCCATCATTCTAACAACGCAGAAAACTCATTCATACACAAAACAGATGAATTTTCAGCTCAGCCACACACGATACTGAGTCCAGTAGCATTATCAGCCACGTAACCATCATGAGCAAACAGCGTTCTTGCAGGTCTATTCTGAATTGGAGCAGGCAAACAGCACATTATTCATTACCAGACTCTGAGCCACCCAGTCTCTTAACTGATGCTTCTAAGCTGTTTCATTTCCTGAAGATCTCAGCTATTGTTCTTCTGTCATCCCCGTCTGCTTCCCCCAGCTTTGACTGAGGATGCTGCGACTTCTAACGTACCTTCTCAGAACCCATTTTCTAATTGGATGGCTCAACTCCTCAGCATCATCTTTTTACCTGTCAGGTTATTAAGGAATCCCTGCATTCCCAGAGGGTCAAAAAAATCTGAAATTGTTGATCATTGGGAGTATTTGCAACAGGCAGAACACTTTGTTCTCTGTGTTCTT
>NW_010406335.1:11774-12401 GCF_000710305.1 Buceros rhinoceros silvestris | reverse complement strand
CTTTCCCTAGACATCCTCTTTTGGCTGCAGAGCCAGACTGCTGCGCCAAACGAAAATAAGACCCATGTGGAAGTAGTTATGTTCTGCAATGGATCAGAAATGAAAGACAATGCATACATGTTCACTAACGTTACCAGTCTCCTGCAATGACCAGGTACACCCTCTGTTTTATCCTTCCAGTCTGTTCATAGATGCTTTATTTTCAATGCCCCAAAGTAAGAGGCAGAATTGTCACGTATCAATATAAACCGAAGCGATAATTTAAGATTACACAAGGCAAGCATCTGAAAATAACATTAAAGCCATAAACCTGCCCAAACCAATTACTTGTTTCTCCTTCCAGTGAAATTAATATAACAGTTCATCAACAGTATTCAGGGGGAAAATATACATATCTCAGCATGATTATTCCCTTTCTCCATTTTCAAATATTCTTTACCTAAACAAGTAGCGAGAAGCAAAGTCAAATCTGTCCAAAGATCCCAGGAAATCTTCTCTCAGAGGTGTCATGCAACACTTGTCAACTCTCACCATTTCACAGCCAATAACTGCTTCAGCAAGAAATTCTCAGTCATGCAACATCATCATCTCCTCCTGGCCAAGTTCCCTTCACTGTCCTTACCTCCA
>NW_010406335.1:3977-11661 GCF_000710305.1 Buceros rhinoceros silvestris | reverse complement strand
TGCTGAACCCCCCTCACCTTTTCCAAGTCTATTTATCTCAAGTTGCAGCAAGGTAGCAGGGATTGCCAGCTCCCACCCAAGTGGGGACAGCTCTGCAGAGAGGATGTGGCTTTAGCAATATGAAAGGAAAATAGCTTTCTTCTTCCAGAAGAAAAGGCAACACAAAAGCCTTCACGTTAAGGGGTAAACCAAAGCAAGGAGTAGTTGTTTATGCAAGGGAATGATGCACCCAGGGAATATTTTTGCTAACAGCACTGCAAAGAAGCTTTATGATGGTGAGTGTGCTGCAGTAAGCCTGCATATATACAGCACGGGTCTAAGCCAGACCAAGCCTTTTTCTTCCTCTTATCAGTGAAAATTAATGGAAGGATGAGCACTGCACAGACTCAAAGCATCTATTAAGGCGGGGGGGAACAAAACAAACAAAACCGGCTAAAGGGATTGCTTTTCCCCAACATGCCAAAGGGGAAGATATGTTAATTCTTCAAAAGCCATGGAGGGGCAGGAGACAGCTGTACCAATACAATCTCCCCTGTCAGGTTTGTGCCAGGCCAACTTAGGTCCCTCAGAGTGCTTTGACTCAGTTTCCCTTCTGATATTGCTAACCTGAAGAAAATCAGGAAAGCCTCCAAATAGACCAGTGTTCTAGCAGCTGTAACCCATCCCTTGCTCTGAACAGCATGGCCTCTACCCATGCCTCTCCCCACATTGCACTTTTGGTGAGCTACCACCCCTCCCATCACTTCCCACCCTCAGTCTCCAGACAGAAATGAGCTGTCATCCACTTGGTTTTATCCAAATTATGGTTCTACTGTTTCCTGGGTCCCCCACCTGAGCTATGCCCCTTTGTGCTGCACAACTCACCCCAGCAGCCAGGACGATGGTAATGTTTTTTCTCAACTTTATTATCCATTTAACAAAACTCTTGCTTGATAACCAAGGTTAAACAACAGCTTAAAACTTTTAGTATATGTTTAAGCCAGTGGTGTGCAGTAAACTGAGGTAAGTCATGTATTATGCTTACTGATGGCATCTTAGTGATGTCCTTATCTTATGTTAATTTTTTGAATCATCACTAAGTCCAACATAAGAACATAAATACCAAAACATCCAATTAATTCTGCTTTACAACAGCTTTACCTGAATAAAACCAAATCTTGAGATTATGAAACTGACCCCAAGGCAGCAGAGAATGTAGGTGCTTCTTGTGCTATGTCAAACATTCTTATGGATGCTCCCATCTGATGGCTTATCAATGGCTTATTCCCTGTAGTGGGAATGCTCCTATGGGAAGAGCAGCAAGCCAGATCTTCTCAAGGGATGCAACCAAAAAATATCCACATGGGACTTCAAAATAAGAGCAGCCAGGGAGCACAAATACCTAATGGATTCTGCTTTAGCAAGTGAAACATCCCGTAGTAGTCAGCAAGGTTTTCTTCTCTAAATCATCCATCTGTAAAACCTGCTTTGTCCTGCTCAAGCCACATGATGCAATGTTGAAGTGGCTGCTGGAGACCTGACCTTTGGCCAAGCAATGCTCTTGGTGAACACCCATGGAGGAGAGAGTGTCACAGAGGCACCCACAGAACAGCCAGCAGCAGCCACCCAAAAACTGGGGGTTTATGGCAATCAAACTTACCAGCACTCCGACTGTCCAAAATTAATTGCAGGATCGGAATTCAGTTGGGAATAAACCACTACAGCAGATTCCTGAGCACCAGAGCCTGCTGTGTAAGGGAGATGAACCACCCTGAGCACACCCTCGCTCACACAGAGGAGAACCTCCCCCTCCAGGGGACCAGGAGGTCACTCACCAGTAGGGGGGTGAGGGCTCCCTCGACCCCCGGAGATACACTCGGATAGTGTCCTGATCCGAGGGGAGAGTCCCCGACGGCATCCCCTGCTGCTCCCAGGAGGACCAGCTGGACCCGGGTTCCCCGGCCGGGCTCCTCTCACCGCCGGTGGGGTGTGGGCTGAGGCATCGCAATCAGGCAGCGGGGCAGGAGGCAGCGGAGGAGCCCAGACCCCGCGGCACCAGCGAGCCCTGGGGCGCGACTGATCGTTATCAGGTGCTTGTGCAGACGCAGCCCTCGGGCAAGCCCTGGGCAAGCCCTCGGGGGGTCCGCGCTGCCACAGGCAGACTCGGATCCTGGGCAGCAGGCAACTCCAGGCAGGTGCCTGGTGGTCAAAACGGTGTTTTGCTAATACAAGAGTCACCGATGAAGTCTAACTCAGCAAAAGAAACCACTCCTGACAGCTTTACTCTCCAGCACGGACCAGGAAAACCACTCCGCATCTGTGTGCATCCTCCCTCCCTCACCTTGCAGATCCAGCACCATCAGCTGCAGGAGCTCAGCTGTCTTCCAGCACATTTCAGCTCCAGCACTCTACAGCTGAGCTAGGTATTCAATAACATTGGCTCTTGGATCCAGACCCAGTGCCAGGAATCGCTATCAGGAAACAGTTTTGAAGTGTGGTCTGATCAGTCATTAGAGGATTTCAAATTTTTTTTTTTTTGTTATTTAAACTAAACAGTGGCAGTTTTACCTTCAAATTCAAAACTAGCCAGCTTTACCCCCCAAGGAGAAAGGTAAGAAAGATCTTACTAAGGACACCATTCCTTAGGGAATTATTCAACGCATGCACTAATACTTTTCCTCCTTCTTACCTAGTGTCCAACAACTTTGCTGCCCAATTTCAGGAGTTGTTACACTGATTTTCCATTCCTTTCTGTTTGTCTTCATGGGCTGTAGTGTTAACAACAGAAACAAAAATAAACAGTTGATCTGTCTATTCCACTCTGTTCTACTAAAATCCATCAGAATTTATGAATCTGTGAGCTGTAAATGGCTATAAAGGGAGAAGACGATACACAATGTTAATTTTTCTTGTCCTAAAATACAACTGCACTGCAAGTAAGCAAACAATTCTGGGGAAATACCTCCTGCGTTACCAAGAAAGATTCACTACCTGATTACTAGCGATCCCAAAGCATAATTCACGTTCAGATGTCTGCCAGGAATATTCAGTTTTTCTTTAATAACAGAAACCCAGTCAGCTGCTCCTGCTTTCCTCCCCAATTATGAAAAATGTGGTCCTTCCCATTTGGAATTACAACAAAAGCACTGCCTGGGGCTGTTCAAGTTCCTCACTTTCTACACATGACTTGTCCTTGAACAAATGCAAAGTAGCTAAAGCTCAACTTGTGAAAAACCTTCACAGGTAGGTACCTAGAGAGCACATCTGCATGTGTCCTTGAGGCATACCGTAACATCTCATTTCCGTGAGAAATCCATGTTTGCAGCCGCTGATGAGGCAGTGCAATGCATTTTAGTACATATTCTGCCCTAGTCACTCCCCTTACTATCAGCAGCAAGCTCTCACTAAAGATATTCTACTAACATTTTGTATCCTCTACTCACATCTCAGACATTCTAACTGTTCCGTGCGTGCTGCAGTGCGTTAGGGGAACATCCAAAGACTGCCATCAGTCTTAGCAGCGCTCTCTTTATACCAAGCGACTTAAAGCACAGATAGCTTCACACTGCTGCTCCTCTGCACTGGGCAAAGCTTCACATCTGGCATTTATCTGTACCACCACAAACCACTGGCCGGAGACACTGAGGGGTTTCACAGCCGTGACTGAATGTCATGGTCATTTCTCCATCAAAAGTTTTTACACGCATTTACTTCCAGGTGGCTAAATTTTACTCTAGATTCAAGCTAATGTCGCTTTTATACAGTGACTATGGAAGCTTCTTAAAAGTCTTAAGCCTGATAGCAGAGTCACCTGCACAAAGGACAGTTCAAAGCAGGGACCACACGCTTGAAGCGATCACCCAGCAGGTCACCACAGCCACCAGTGAAATGCAGCTGTACTGGTGACAGAGAGGATGAAGAAGGGACAGAGACATTCACGGCATGCAATTTCCAACACACAGGAAAAGTTATGAACATTGTATTTGTACTTAACTGTACAGAGAAGAATTTTACTCTGCACTAAAGTATCCATTCTTGTAAGACCTACTGTGCCAGTTTAATAAGCCACAAGTGGGGAAAACTTCATGCCACGCGGCTGTTCCATCATCCTGGATGGACGTACCACCTTGCACAGTGGTAGGAAAACTATTCCAGGCTTATGCACGTCCCAAACCGATACAACCAGAGCCCAGGCAAACATCCAGGGGATGTCCACTTGATACAGCACAGGCCCAAGAGGGCCAAAACAGATACAATCACATTCTTGTATTTCTGAATCCAAGTTCTCTAGATTCTTGCCAAAAAACATTTGTTCAGCCTCTTGCCAGAATTTGTTAGTGCAGCTTCAGCTCAGTACCAGCCACAGCCATATGACTTTTTGGTTGGCACAAAGCCCGGAGGAGCTCCCATCCGCCACAGGTTTTTCCCCTCACAATACATTTATCAGCACAACGTGCACGTCGTAAAATCAATGTCTAAGTTTGCGTTGTTTTAACTTCACCTCCTACTTCAGTGACCCAGCAGATATGCTCCAAGATGGAGGAGGAAGCCTCATTCCCTTCCTGAGGGTTTTATTCACAGTGGTATTCACTCCTGGTAGTCGCGTGAAGCTGCTCACTTCACCTACAGAAAAGTCTCCAGGCAGAGTGACAGGAAAAAATGTGTAATTTAGTCTCAATGCTAATATCTAAGGGGGGAAAAAAAAGAGGCATCTGAAGAGCCATCCCTTCTGCAACAAGATACTTCTAGAGGGGCTCAAATACAAGTGCTCAGCTGGGACAACCCTGCTGCTTTTGCCAAATCACAGCCTAGGACATCACTACTTCAGCCACTCTGAGATCTGGATTTTCCCTTGGGTTTGATTTTGACTCAGTTTTGACATGGATGCATGCTCCCAGAAGCAGGTAATTTCACAGAGAGCATTCTACCAGATAGTAAGTAAATATATTATGGTTCTGCATGAAGGAACTGCAATATATACTGAAAAATCAATGCCTGCATAATTCTGAGGGCAAGAACTTTGGGATGTAATTTTACTTCAATATCTTATGTATTTACATGCTCTCGCTGGGTACCAATAAAAGCTTAACAGCATTCAGTTTGAATACAGCTCTACGAGCGTGTACGTTTGACAAAAAGTGTGCTATTAAACCAGCTTTGATCTACTCACTGCATGGCTTGTCCCAATTTTCTGTTTAGAGAACTAAGACTGGACTCATAATTATAGAAAATTATGGTCAGGTTTGAAAATACAACCACCTTTTACCAGGCGAGAAGGCTGTGGCTGGCACAGGAAAGCAGTAGCTCTGAAAAGCCACCGGATTCTCCCCTTTCTGCAGTATTTTAACAGGGTAGCCTGTCCCCATGACAGTTTTGGCCCATCGGACCACAGCAAGAACCTTGAAAAGCCCCCCCCCAGATAAAGAGCACTAGGATTTCCATGCAGTAGAAAAAAGGTGGAAACCCAGGGACAGCACTACAGGTAGTCAAGCAGGAGCCAGCTTGAACAGCCCTCCGTGCTCCCACTAACATCCCTCTTGGTATGCGGTGAACTACAACCCACTTTGCTATTATACAATTTTTACTCTGTGTGTTTCAAATCAGGGAAGGCAAAGCTCCGTTGCCCTGTCTCAGGTTATAGTTAAGCAGCTGAAGTCAGTTGTTTTTCCCAAAAAGCGTTTGGTTGATATATCCTTTATTTCAAACCAGAGTCAAAAGCTTTGTCTTCAGCTTCAAAGACACCAAACAAGCAGCATAAGATTACGCGCCGAGTTTCTGCAGCTTACAAGAGATTACGTGCCTGCCAGCCGTCATTTACAGCGCATGTTAGCTTAGGTGCAGCAGTGAAAATACCGCAGTGAAGGCTGGAAGAATGAAAAGCAATCTCCGCAGATGCTTATTGCCCACAAATCAACGCACCAGACAGACTTTGGGGGAAAGACTTACATCTCCATAATGAAGGCAGGTCTAATTGTGGTATTTACAGGCTTCAAAATTAAGCCCATGTGATGAAATATCACCAGCAGAGCTATTAACCACAAAATCCAGGGGTTTGGGGGAAGTGGGATTTGTTCTGTTGTGCTTTAACTCTGAAGTTAAATAAGGCCTGGAAATTTTTGATGGGTTTTACTGTGATGAAAACCGATACAAAGTTTTGCATGTTTTCACTGCAACTGATAGAAGAACCACAGGACACTGCTGGGTTGTAGCCCAGTTGTGCACAATAATATGTAGTATCTACAATGTGCCGTGACTTATCAGAGAGAATATTGCACAGAATTTATCCATAAAACCCTGAAATAAAAGAACATTTGTTAAAAAAAATATGTAACAGGTCAATATTTTTTAGACGCTTTGGTTAGAAGCACATCATTTTCTTTAAAATGACAAATTCCGGGCATCTTTCACATTTATCTGACAGGAAACAACTGCTGCCGCCTGGTAAGTTCTGCACATAAGCCTTTGAAATCTCCTGTTTGGCATCCTCTGAACACCAGGCAATCTTAAATATCTCATCAACTAGGAAATACAGGTGGCAAAAGAGGGTTGATTGAGAACAGAGATTGAACTGTAACTCTGAACAGTTTCTCCTGTGAAGGAGACAGAAGAACAAATTGCAACACAATTCACATGAGTGAAGCTGTATAATTGCAAAACGCAATCTCTGCGGATGCGAGCGAGCTTTTCCTATCAATATTTATAAGCTTGGTATTTCAGAATCTCATTAGAACATGTCTGATATCTCCCAGGTTGTGTAGAAAATAAAAAATAATGGCATATTTGCCACAGCTTCTGACAAATGCCAGCTTCTTTTTAAACAAACACCATCCTGCATCCGCTACCCCGTGCTCGCTGAATGCTCCACCTGATGTTCTGCTTTAGGGAGCGTGTGTTGCTGTGTGTAGCAGAGCATGTCACAGTAAGGTTTATGCTTGGAAAAAGTCAACCCTGCCTAACATATGTTGTTCTCCAACCTAGTAGAAATAAATATTTTAGCTACTTGCCCTCCTCTACAGTCGGGCTCGTGGTTTTCTTCTGCATCTAGACACAGCCTTTTCCTTTGGGCCTCTTTCTCACGTTTACACAATTTGATAAAAGAAACAGACTCTTCCAGATAACTTCACTTTTGATGAAGAGCTTGGTTAGCATTTCCTTGCCTTTAGTGCAAGATGTCCAAACCCACCAAAAAGACCTTAATAATAAATTCTCCAAATCTCCAGTAGCTTCTGAGGCAGAAAACAGATTCATGAATGGGAAGCATGCACAATCCTTCACATATACAAACCATAGTGCAGGATCAAAACACCCTGTCTTACCTACTTGCATTAATTCAAGTGCAAATTTAATCCAATAACATGCACAAGCAATTGGTGTTTTCCCTCTATTATTCTCTTTGTAACAAAACCATTTTTAAAGCTCATTTTGAGCCAGAAGAGCAACACCAACAGAGACTGGATTAAAGCCACCAAAGTTCTGAGAATCCTGCATTATTAAGGTAGATGTATCAACAGAAGCAGCACCCAATGGTAAATATCTTTATGTTATCACTCTTCCTTGAGCAGATTGGAATGAAAACGAGCACTGCACATCATCCAACGTGAGGATGTGGCCCAGCATGTTAAAACCTGGGCAGGAACCATAAAGAGAATAAGGGAGCTCTTATAATACAGAAAGTATTTACAACGAGAACTTCCCTGCTGACCTA
>NW_010406335.1:0-3898 GCF_000710305.1 Buceros rhinoceros silvestris | reverse complement strand
CTACTCCACTGTTAAAACATAAATCTCACCACATTTTACACTTTCAAGTTCATTCAGAAACCTGATCCCGGCTCTGCTACACACCAAGAGCTCCCACTTGGATCTCCAGGATTACTTGGTATAAAACATACTCCTCTCCCAACTTTAAACAACAAATATATCATTTTGACCACTTTGTATTACATGTTAATATTCTTGGATATCTCAATGCCTCAGCAAATGTCCATAAGAGGAAAAACAGCCTACATAAAGGCTGATCATTATGTATCCTCACCTCTTTGCGGCAGAACACGGGCACATACCCAAGCCGGGAAGTTGTAAGAAATACTGAGCTCCCCAAAGCCAAGAGCTCTGTTCCTGTTCAGTACCACCAAAAAAATCTTTAAGGCAAAAGTGTCTCTTCAACAAAGGAAAAAAAAAAGTTCCTGAAGACTCCATTTTAATTTCAGATTCCTAGGGACAGAGAACTGTTTGAGGCAGGACAGAGCACTACCTAAGCAAACTCTCTCTCTTCCTCTGACCAGCAGGGAAAATGCGAGCTCCTGGCAGGTCCATAGTCACGGAGAAGAGCACAGAGAGGGTATGATGGGCTCCACGTAGAGCAACATCTAGGCAAACTGCCCTGCTAACATGCAGTGAGCAGAGCCAGTGACGACCAACCCACGTTAGGTCACAAGTTGTCAAAAATCAAACACCACCTCCAGCGAGGATGCAGATGCAATCAGAGAACAAGATCATACCCTCTCCTAGTCTGCCAAAAGCGCTAAGGAGGGACTCTGGAGCAGGTTGCAGGTTCACTTTAGTGCATGATCAGGAGAAGGGCTTCAGAAGTGAGACTAAGAGCGGCACAAATATCTGCAGCCTTTGGTTAGCCCGCAACATGCTCTGCGTGTCAAATGGATTAGCCCTAAACAGAGACTATGGCATTTAATCCCCACAAACTATTTCAAATATATACTTTTTTTTTGCTAACCAGAAATAGTTCTTTGAAAATAAAAACCGAGCCCTCGTCCTGTCAGCACCTCAGTGAACATGACGAATTCTCATTATTCGGTACAGCTAGCGGACATTAAACAAGGACTCTGTTATTTTTAACAGCGTAAATAATGACATAGCTATTTGGGGATCTCTGTTCCATTGGATCTTCAGGATATTTAAGTACAGACTACTACTAAAGGAAAGAGAAATTAAGGATGAAATTACTCTAAGAACAAATAGAGCAATTCACCACTACTGAGCTCAGAGGACCACGCCAATGTATTTGTAATGTGTTGCCAGAAATATTTCACATCTCCCTGAAATGAAAACAACAGCATGCAACACCACCACATTATTTTCCTTTGACGTGAGTGCTTACATTTAAAAATCCCTAGAAGGCATGACAGAAATCTAAAGCAATTCAAGAACAGGAAAATGAAAAGTGAATATGAAAATAAACTGTTGTTTTAATATGATCCTTCCTAATTAGGAGTAAACAATGAAAAGTAAAGAGAACTATAATCTCCTCCTGTTCGTTCCACAGAAATCGAGCTACAACAGGAACATTTCAGTAACACGCCAGCTCCTCTCTGTCCTTTCTTGAGCCGCTCCAGGCAGTAATTAATGCTACTTTAGGGATTCGCTCTCCTTCACCAGTGAAGCCTCATCAGCCACAGGAGGAATATCAATATAGCAAATCAGCAACCCACAGCAATCAGAGGTCAAAGTCGCCCCATCACCAAGTGAAACGTGGCTATATTGTAAGCAATAGGTTGCTTTAAACAACACTAAAAGTGGTAGGAAGCTTTTGATTGCGATTAATATAACTGTCTCACAACAAACCCTTTCAGAAAGAAAAGAGATGTATGCTTCCTCACTCTTACAGCCAGGAAATTTAAAAGACAAAGAGCTTACTTGGTCAGGAAAACAGCACAGTAAGATGTTACGCTAACACACTATTTAGTATTTATTATAGACAAAAACATCCCTGAGGAGACACGTGTTTTTCAGAAACATGTCCCTTGGTGTAGACATTTACCTGTTTTACTGCTCTGAGTCCCTGAGCCTGGATCGCTCAACTCTCCGTTATCACCGAGTCAAGAGCAGATCGGAAACATACATCACTGTTTCCTTCATAAAATAGCAGTGTCTCACAAGAAAAACTTCAACTTCACCCATTCCAACACCCAACAGCAGGATATTTGCACCCTCCTGTACACCACAAGGGCCAGGAGGACAATGTGAGCTGAAACAGTGCCAAAAAATGCACTCATAACTTGCCATCTCCCCCAACAGGATGTTAAGAAAGAGGCAGCGAAGTCCCTGAGGCTTGGACAAAGCTAATCAGAGAAAGCAAGTTTTTTTTAAATGGCTTAAAGATTTTTTTCTTTCAGAAGTTTTCAACTCGATTACTGAGGTCAGCAATGACCAAGGAATAATTAAACACCTGCAGTGCTGTGAAAGCTGGATTTGGAGGCACAGCAAGGAAGAAGAGCAGATGCACAGTTCAGGCACTAACCTACTGGGAGCCCCAGATTTAAATCCTTATTTTGCTAAGGACTGCTGGTGCCTGTCAGAGCAGACTGAGCTCCTCTGAGCAGAACCGGCCTGCTCCTGGGGACATCAGCAGCACTGCCCCTCGCAGTGCTCTAAGCAGATAAATACACTGGACACCGTGAAGAAATTCAATACTGTGCCAACGGGGCAGGGTAACCACGCGGAAGGGTGGATGCTGGAACAAGTCAGGAGAGGGTGCGTCGTGAGGCAGCCTTTCATCCTGAAGGTCAGAACTAAGAGAGATGAAGCCACAGTTCACAGCATTTACCCCTTTTAACCTTTTTGTTATACACACACTGCATCATCCCCAGACAGGCTTCTCAGCAGGAGCAGAGAGAAGTTTGTCCCAAAGGATTTGGGAGGTACAGGACAATGGGGAAAACTAGTTCATTGCACGCTGTGCTTCTGCTCTAAATAGATACGTGTGGTCCTTGGGTGCTGGCAAGGGAAGCCATCACTGCACTTGCAGGTGCTTAACAAGAGGCACAGAAAGAAGCCGTTAGAGCTCACGGACACCCCCATGACTTCTGGGTGCCCACATTTCCCAAGTGTACTTTCCAAACCAAAAGAGTGCTGGGCATTGTCCACCTGTCTTGAACAGCGTTTGTGAACAGAAACTCTGTTGAGGTGGTCGTACTTGAAGAACTGACAATATTTTGTCTCTGATTTTTCTTCCCAAAAATTCAGGTAGCAAGGTTAGGGCACACAAACCCTGTTTTTACCATTTGAAAGCGTACTAATAATGTTGGGTTTTTTCTTTTTTAGCAGCCACAAAGGACATGAGGCACTCACAAAGCTTCCCTCAATGGGCAGCGTCAAGGAAAAAAGCTTGGAGGCAAAAGCCATATGGTAACTGTACAAACAAACAGCTTTTTCGAGAAGAAGCTACCTTGGCCTCTTTCTCTGTTGGAATTAGGATAAACCTCTAACTTTCAAGGGGCTGCCCTCCTGTAGCCATACGTCCTGCTCATTGGTCCATGCCATCATACATCTAAGAGGTGCCTTGTAGCTACAAGGATGTGTCTCTTCCCCTTCCTAGCAGTCACCAGAGCAAGATAAAATGTTACTAAGCGTAAAACAGGTTTAACTTGGTCCTTGGTGATTTACTTTTTTGTAGGGGGGGGTTCTTATATAAAAGGAGAACAAAGAGGGCAAGCAGGGGTGCTCTCTCCTCATGGAACTATTCCTCTGGGCTGAACGCCACGGCACAGCCCTCAAACCCACAAAACCCCCAATATTATTTTACTGGCTAAGTGAAAAAAATACCACAGGCACCATGGCAGGTGTCTCTTCAGCAAGTCAAGTTAATAGATCAAGCAGGAGCCAACAATCTCCATACTCAGCAAAAGCAGGTGCAAACCAA
>NW_010406334.1:124079-131520 GCF_000710305.1 Buceros rhinoceros silvestris | reverse complement strand
GTCGTGAGGGAGCGGGGAGGGGTGTCAGCCCGGGGAAGGGGAGGCTCAGGGGAGAGCCGCTCGCTACCCGACAGGAGGCTGCAGCGAGGCGGGGATCGTTTCTTCTGCCAGGAGCAAGCATAAAATTGACTCAGATTGCCCCAAGGGGGGGTTGAGCTTGGTCCTGAAGAACCATTTCTGCCCCGTTGGGGTTGTGCAGGGCGGTGGTGGAGCCCCCGTCCCTGGAGGGCTTGAACAGCCGTGTGGAGGGACAGTGCTGCTGAGGGACAGGGGGCAGTGGGGACCTGGCAGTGCTGGGGAACGGGGGGACTCGGGGAGCGGAAAGGTCTCTCCCAGCCAAAACGATTCTGTGTTCTTGACACTGGGGGAAAGTGGCGTAGGAGGGAACTCAGAGAATGGGGCTTTGCAAGAAAACCTTAAAACTCTGGTAAAAGAAAGCCAGTCAGTATTTTTCTCTTGCTTGGCCTAACAACAGTACCTGGAAGTGGAGAGTTTCTGCTCCCCTGGATAATTTAGCTCTCCAGACCAAGAGGGGAAGGACTTGAACCAACAAGTGGTTTTTTCTGGTGTATTCACAGACGTGCATAACAAACGCTGACGAAAGCTGTGCAATCCGGCCTGAGGTAATACATGCACTGTGGGAGTTAAGGTTTTCAGAAAACAGGGCAGAGATTTTAACCTTTAGTTTTCACCTTTCCTTTGAGAAGATTTATGTTTTCTGTGTTGCGTATTTTCAGTCTTCCCGTGAAGGTCTCTGTCAGCCCTGGCTCTAATAATTCACAGTGAATAAACACTTTTAGACTCCATTGCTGCTTTGCAGTTGAAAATAAACTATTCAAAGGCCGCTGTCTTGTACAATCTCTGTGTAGAGTCTGGGGGAAGAAGTGTGTTGAGATGGTGTTAACAGTCGCATGAAACGTGGGAGTGGAAGAGACTTCAAAAAGCCGGTACTGTGCTCGAGGGCTGTGATGAATTACAAATACGCTGTGTAGGGTTTTCTTTGACTGGTTCGTAGGAACTTAAAATGAAGGAGATTCTGCAAGGTCCTTAAGTCACCAGCTCACGCTTTTAGCTCGATCTTTTTTGTTTCTGGAGTGCGTAAGCCCAGTCCCTCTTCTTTTTGTACCTCATAGTTACTTCCCAAACCTTTTATTCCTGTTGATGTGATGTGGAAAACTGTTGCCCGGTTTCTCCAGGTAGTGCAGAGCTGTAGCATTTCCATCACTGAAGCTGAATCAGGTGGCTGCACTCTGCGCCCCACACAAGTCACATATTGATACTAATGAATTAATATTCATGTACCATAGTAATTCACTTAGCAAACACCATTTATGTGGCTTGACAACTGCTCTTGACCCAAATAGATTACTGCTTTTTTGGACAGCAAGGCAGGCTTCTGTGACAGGAGCAGGTCCTTCAGATCCCTAGAAACAGCTGGTGTCAAATGATACAGTATTTGCCTCAAAGAAACAATTTTTTTGATTTTTCTGGCAACCAGCACACAAAGAAATGGACAGTAATCACTGTCAATCCTATTGAGAGCTGGAGGAATAATTTCTGTCCCACAAGTAAAAATAGTCTTTATTCGGTTCACACAAGAACAGGTATTGGACTTGATCTCCAAGTTAGTATAGGTTCAAAGACCACCAGATGTTAACATTTCAATGGACTGCATTTCTGACAACGTGAAAGATGTTTCAGATTCTATATTTAATGTTTTTCCATGGAAAAATTTGAAGCTTGGCTTAGTCCAAACTAACACTTTGTATGTGTAGTACCCTGCACTGAGATAGCGATGACAAAAATAGAATGGAGTTAGAATTGATGAGCCAGAGAGGTGTGTCGTAAGGGAGACTTAGCTGGAGCACACAGTAACCAAAGCGTATGTTACTTCAGTTCCCTGTGTCTGTGAAAGAGAATTTGGAGGACGCACATCACAGTTATAAAGTAATGGTGAAATTCCGTGGTCCTCCTCTCCCACTCTCCTTCCATCTTTACATCCTGTCTTACTTAGAAGACAGGGTGTGGGCTCCTGCTGTCTTTTTTTTCCCCTCATCCTACTTTTCTGCTTCCACTTAATTCCTGGTCTTTTATCTTTTTGCTTTCTTTTGTTTGTTTGTTTTTAAGTAGTCGGCCAGGCCCATCCCCTCCTCAGTGCTGCAGGTAGTGAGACAGCCAAACACTAGATGCTACAGCTGCTGCTGCTGCTTGGAGCCGGTCAAGTGTGATCCTGCATAAGAAGATCGACACTCTGGCTGTTTCTCCAGCAGTGAGTCTGCAAGTGAAAGTTGGGACTGAAATGTTTTCTGGCCGTTTTATGTGCCTTTGCTAAGAAAGTAGCACTGGAATAGATCGGGAATGGCTCCAGACTACCACAACTAATTTTGTCTCTTCCTCAGTTAGTGGAATTGACCCTACCTCTGATTAACTAAAAGACCACAAACCAGGACTTTCTGCTATCAAAATAACAGCTGACAGCAAGGATACTTCCAAAACGAGGACTTTATTCAAAACTGTGTAATTCAGATTCTCTCAGTATCTTGAAACTGCTCTAAATTAATTTCTTCCAAGAGAGTAAAGTGAGTAAATCCTCATTAAAAGAAAGTGAGGATCATCCGTCTGGCTACTGAATGTAGTTCAGATAGCGGGTTGATGGAGAGAAAAAGGACAAAATACGTGGTGAACGAGCCGGTTCCACTAGAGGGCACGGCCGTGCGCAGGAACCCAACACAGAGGTGCTGTCATTCCTTCCTCTGAGAGCTGGAATGAGCAAAAGAGCATCCATAACCTATGAAGGACAGTGCATGGCTTGTTTCATCTCGGGAGGATGCGGCCGGTTTGAAGGGCGTCAGGCTCAGAAGTAGTGGCCACCCAGTATTTGACAGCTGATCTCCAAAGCAGCCACGCCGCTGTGTCTTTGGGAGGAGGATCCCATGGATTTACAGACAGCAGCTGCCTGTATCAGGCAGATTTAACCTGGAAATTGGATATTGGATCATGTGTGGAGCGAAGCTGGACATGGCAACGTCCAGAGAATACATTGCTGTGTTGTAAGGAAGGCACCGAATCAGTTGTTTGGGTTTGCTGGGGTTTTTTGTTGGTTTTTTTTTTTTTTAATTAAAATGGATTTTCTTTCCTTACTGTTATGCCACTTTCTTTCTCAGATTTGCTTTCTCGGGCCAGAGGAGGAGACAAATTGTTGTAATGTTTTTAGAGGTTTAGGCTGCATATTAAGAAAAATTTCTTCCCTGTTGGGGTTGTGCAGGGCTGGCCCAGGCTGCGCAGGGCGGTGGTGGAGCCCCCGTCCCTGGAGGGGTTGAACAGCCGTGTGGAGGGACAGTGCTGCTGAGGGACAGGGGTCAGTGGGACCTGGCAGTGCTGGGGAACGGGTGGACTTGATTTGCTTAAAGGTCTCTTCCGACCGAAATGATTCTGTGGTTGTGTATACCAGATAGCTTGTCTGTCTAATCCAGACCCTGTTGTCAAGGAAATTAAACAGATAAATATTAGGTGCGAATGAATGCTGAGCGATATTTGGAGTAGCGTTAAGTAGTTATGTGGTGTCTGCATCGGCTACTGTTTGCTGTTCTCACCTGGAATGTTACTGGAGTGGGCATTGCGTCATACGTCTAAACGTATCTAAATGTTTCCCCAGGCTATAAAGCATCGTTGCTTGGTTTGAGGTTTAAGTACTTTCTGTTTTCTGCTAACGTGACCATTTTCTGCTGCCCTGGATGTCAGAGGCATGGTTTGAGGGAAGAGGAATGAGGCCCGGAGTGATACCCTTGAAGGACAAGCACACTGTGTGTCAGTTTTATTGATCAGAGGCAATTAACTCAGCCAAACCCAATTAGGAATCAGTTTTAGTTTTATACACACCGACATTAATCACTCATTATCCAAGTGAACTCTAAAGGGAATTACAACAGACCCGCAGAATAAAATGGCTGTCCCTTTGCTGCTAATGGAGGCGTTTCCTGAATTTGTGTGTGATTCTAAACTGCTAATTTCACTGACTTCCTCTTACACTTAATCAGCTTTTGGGGTTTTTTGGATTTTTTCCATTAATAAGATCTTAATCATCTGTCATTCTGGCCTTTCTGGTGACAAATATCATCCCATGAGTGAATTTAATTGCTTTTTTTTTTAAAACCGTTAACTCCTCCCCTTTTTTGCTGCTCTTGCTTAAGGCAATTTTTGTGGAAGCCTTCTGGCTTTCTGCCTAACATTTGGCTAATAATTCTGTGCAATTATCGGCTTCATCCTGTTTCAGCATTTGGAATGGAATTCTCTTTCCTCTGTTCTTGTGGGTCTGCTGTTTACTAGTCCATTATGCAGAGAATCTAATCCACTTAGGCTGTAAGCAGCTTGGAGACAGAGCCTTTTTTTTTTATCAGCACGTTACGTTTCATTTATTGAGCGTAATTCAGGTTGAATGAAATGGAATAGTCATCATGGTTCTTGTGCTGTTGCAGAACTTTCTTACCACAGTGCATTCTGTCAGTTTGATTTATTCTATCTGTCTATTTACAAGTGTTGTGACAGCCCAGAGTTGCTTTTCTAGCAAAAGTACCTCATCCTCCTGGAAAGTACTCCGTATTTCGCATCGCATCGCTTCAGGGTGGACCTGAGAATTGCAAATGCGAGTTTTGATTTAAAGTGTTGTCTGATCTCTCTCTCAAATTTTTTTTTTTATGTACTTTTCATTTTGAAAGTAGCTGTCATGGCTGGATATGAGGTGCAGATACTGTTTGTATGAACATCACTGAGACAGAGAGGCCAAAGGCTCACATTTAGATGCCTGAACTGGCTTTTGAGGTCATTAAAAACAAGATGTGCCCATTTTCTCACCTCTGAAAATGAGAGCACTTCAGTGCCAAATTTAAGGCACTGTGTTTGCTCATTCTGGCCTGTATATCCCAGTACCCAAACTGGAAAAACTGGATTGGACCTGTCTGTTGATAATACACTGCTGGGACATGTAGTATTGGCTTCTGTGGGAAATCTTCGTCATCTAGACTTTCCAGGAATGAGAGAGGATGAGGTTAATGTTGTTCAGACCAAACCTCTGACGCAGAATGTGTGGGAGGCTGAAAGAGCCTTCAGCAAAATGTCTGCATTAAACTGAGAAAATCTGCCTTTAGAGATGCATCTGAAACCTTGCCTTGTCCCAGCAGCAGAGAAAACATTTGTGGCAGAATAAGGGAACTAGGGAAGGCTTGAAAATATTAGTTTTGCTCTCAGAAGAGCTGTAAACATTATTCATAACCAGAAAACTTTCCTCGTACATAGACTTTTTTAAGATAGTCCCAGGCTTTCAAATGCTGTAAGAATATCAAACATCCTTCCTACTGGGAACGGACAGTAGAATAAACCCAGGCAGAGTCTTCCCAGCATTCCCTTAGGAGAAGGAATTTTACTTCTTTCAGAAATTATTTAGGTTCTTTCAGCACAGTCTATCAAACATCACTCCAACAATTCCTGCATTCGACTTCTAAGCCCCCGATCTTACACGTACGTAGAAATAGCAATAATACCCGTGTCTAGCTGCCAAATAGCCACTGGTTCTCACAGAGCAGTCCCGTCTGTTTTTGCAGCATGCCTTCACAATTGTGGGATAAACCAGGCGATTCGGCGTGGTCCTGTTGTTTACATTCATTCTGGACTCCAGCAGCATGAGAGGGAGCTACAAGGACTATGAACCTCTCAGATTTTAAACTAGAAACTTGGTTCAGTCCAAAGATACATATTCGAGGTCCATCTTTAAAAGTCTAGCTTAGAGTCCTTTGCTCTTCCATCTCTGAATCTCTGTCAGCTTCATAAAACAGCAAGGTTTTGTGAATTTTTTTGCTCAGATATATCCTGCAACTAGCAGCTTCAACTAGGAAGCAGTGCTATGGGGTTTTGTGTCCACTAAATCATCAATTTGTCGGAGTAATTCAGTAATTTCAAATGAGCTCATTTGACTGAGGGTTCTGAAAACGCTTTCTGAATATCTGTAAATGAAGACTCAAATACGTACAAACATAGAAGATTTTAAATATTCAGTAATTACCGATGGAATTGTTGTATAACCAGAAATCTGATCTTGTCAAAGTTCCCAGCCTTAGATATTCGTGTTAGTCCCAAGATTTGTTTCAGCATGAGATTCCTGGCTTTTTTTTTAATGAAGAGCCTAAATATGACTAAGAAAAAAAAGTAATATACATCATCTTTTATGTGTATAGGTATATGTGTGTGCATGAATAAATTACTCATAAGTGTAATGCTTTGATTTTTGCAGTAGCAGAGGAAACTCTTAGCTATCTAATTTATACCAGACACTTAATTTTATTTTTCATGAAAGTTATTTGCTTTTAAATGGACTACTCAGTGTCCTCAAATTGTCAGATAGGCTGAAGAACAGACACTGGGAGATTAAAACCAGCCCTGCTTTATTTACTAAAATGTAGTGATTCTATTGGGTGCATATGGATTGAGTTTACGTACATATACATTAGTCCATTCTGTCATTACCAGAGTAAGTACAGCTCCTTCCATTCATCCTCCTCTTTGAAATTCTTCTCAACAAACTCTGTCTTCGCATCTCCGTGGTATTATAAAGCAGCACAACCTGCTTTTCACTCCATTCACAAATAGTTGTTCTCTCCTGTAAAATGCACTTTACTGCAAATACATCATCACTTAAATATAGACTAAAAGGCAGGAGTTGCCTGTGTCAAAGTCCTTACAGATCTCTGTAAGAGGGTCATACATTCCTTTATCCAAGGCAAAATCCACAGTTTTAAGATACCAAGCTAAGTTGTTCTGTGAACAGTGGCACTAATGAAGTTTTTTAAATATTTTTTTTTCTCCCACATTCCTCAGTCCTTCCCATCCTCAGTGCTCAAGTACTTTTTCCAGCTCCTCTCCATGTCTTTTGCCAGTTTGGCTCCGAATGTGGCAGCATATGCTGTTGCTGAAATAATCGTGTGCCGATTGCCTGTTCATTATATCCATGGTGACTGGCCAACTGGCTGTACGGCAACTGGCTTTTCCTTAGTGGTAGCGCTAATTTTGATGCATCTCTAGCAATCAGTTTTCACAAAATGGATAGGAATTTACTGTCTCTGAGAACTGTGTATCTCTCTGAAGTCTGAAATGCTCAATCTCTCTCCTCGAGGAACCTGTTTAGACCTGAAAAGTCAAAGCAGTACACATTTTTGTTCAAGGCCAGCTTGCATCTGGAGTGGTTTTGTGTCCATAAGGCATTATTATTTTTCCAGTACAGCAGCTGTGGTGATTTCAAGAGCTACATTCCAGACATTGGTGCCTCAGTGACCTGGAAGTCCAAAGCTCACAGGGTTCAGATGCTGAAGTCCTCATCTTCTCTGGAGCAGAGAAGCCATCTAGCAGAAATTCATCAACTTGCGGAGTCTGACAGGTGAACAAGGTTCCTGCT
>NW_010406334.1:118056-123960 GCF_000710305.1 Buceros rhinoceros silvestris | reverse complement strand
TGCTGAGCAGTTGCGGTGAATAGATGCATTCTCCCATCCATTATATCCCATCAAATTTGCATTCAAGCCTGTTTTTCACAAAATTTTCTAGCCAGCTCTCATAAAAAAGAAAAAAAGAGTGGAGCTGAATATTAATATTCCTTCATTTGCTTATTTCTTGTGATGCCTTCTTTTGAGAAATGAGTGTTTCGTTTCCTGCTTTTCGTGCTTCACTGAGTTCATTCCATTTATCAACTGTTCAGGGTATTTGATATAAGAAACAGGATTCACAAACACTTCGAATGAAACTACCATACCGTCAGTTATCTGAGGTATGCTGAAGCAGGACTCTGTGTTAACAGCTGAAAAAGTATGCTGTGTCTCACCTAAAGAAGACTGCTTTCATCAAAGCAATCTGGAGTTTAAGGTACAGTAACTGTTGTGAAAGCTTTTCAGAGACACATGCAGAAGAGATTGGAGCTGAACGTGTGTGGCAGTGCAAACCCCCTGACTGCTTGCACGAAAGGCAGGTGACCAATAGACATCAGGTGCTCTCCCCACCCAGGGCTATCTGGTGCCTCGGAGTCTAGATTCTGTTAGCTGCCTCCTGGCTGAGTAGACTGAAAATGACCCCGGCTCACACTGACCGGGGTGTAAATGGAGCCCTGCCAGAGAACCGTTTGGAGCTGGTTCTCCTCAGAGCAGCAGGTTGTGCAGTCGGAGACTCTCCCCTCGGATTGGGATGCTGATCGAGGAGACTTCCCGGGACTCCCTTCAGATTAGGACACTGTCCGAGTGTATCTCCCTGGGATTGAGTGACCCTCACCCCGGCGCTGGTGAGTGACCCTCTTGGTATCTTATAAGTGGGAGATTCCCCCTTACATCAGTGAGCTGTGCACACTGCGGTTCCTTTTCCTTACAGTGTGTTCTTCAGTGTTGAGGAATCTGTTGTGCAGTAATAAGTCCCAACTGACATCCAAACCTGTCATTAATTTGGTCAGTCGGAGTGCCGGGCAAATGTGATTGCACTAAATCCACGTTTGTTTTGTGGGTGCCTCCGCGCCAACGTGCCTGCTGATTTGTGGAATTAAAGAAGTTTAATTGTGTGTTTCTGTGGTGGGTTAATGGCAGCTAAGAACCAAACTCGTACCTAACCTCTCACTCACTCCCCCCTCCTTTACAGCACATTCCTCTGCCCTGTCCCAGAGGGGTGCAGGGGGGGATGGGGCAGTGTACAGGTAGCACACAGTGATTTTTCTCTTTCCCATTCCTTCCTTCTCTCCCTTTTCCCTGATCTGGCGGGAATTCTCCACAGGCTGCAGTTCCTGCCAGTAAGATCTCAGACATGGGCTTTTCCGCAGGCTGCTGAGAGTATCTGCTTCAGCACTGTGGAGCACCTCTTCTTCTCTGACCATGGTGTCCCCTCTGCCGTTTCTCACTTTTTTTTGTTCCCTCTTCCTGTGCCTCTCCAGCATTTTCTGTGGTTTCTTAAATATGTTTTCACTGAGGCACCACAAATGGTTTCGCTTATGGGCACAGCTTTGAGCTGTTGTGAACCTGTTGCAACAGCTGGAAAAGGCTGTATCCAGCACAGGGCTCTTGCCACAGAGACCACCCCTGCAACTCACCCCGCTACCAAAGCCTTGCATTTACACCAAACACAGTTCCTTATTCTTTTCCTTTCTTTAATATCTGTAATCATAACTTTATATAAGAATAATAACTGTATATCAGAATAATCTTAATATTACATATGACACAGCCAGGACTCTGCAACAATAAAGGTAGTCACTTAGAACTGACATTAAGAAACATCCCAGTTCCTATTCCTGCTTCCTCTGGGGATGAAGACTTTGTGTGATTCCTTTTCAGGAGTCGGACTCAACCACAAGCTGTGATGAGTTCCTTAGCAGGTTTAAAAACAACTGATTTGTCACGATGTGAAAGATCCCTTTCCATCCCACAGACTCAGACGCAGAATTCCTTGAGTTCAGAGAGATTATACTGTCACAAACACCGTCACAGCTCTCACTATCTTCAAGGAGAACTATGATAGAAAAAACCCACCAGAACAAGGCCTGATAAATTCCTCCAGCCCACCTTGCTCTTGGACACTAATGAAGTCCTCTTCTGTACACGCACTGGGAGCTCACGTACTTCCAGCCTTCCCAGCTTGCTACAGCTTGCAGGCAAGTGCCGTGGCCCTTCTGGGCAGATGTGCCATTGCAGTGGTGGCACCTTACGGGACATGTGATCCAGCCATCTGGGCATCCGCCCGTCACAATCAGCATCCTGCTTGTCCTGCTTAACACAAACAGAATAGTTGGAAAGGAATTTGAGGGTGATTAACTAGATCTAAACTTTAAACTACACTTTCCATAGAGAGTTTGGAAATTGTGAATGTTCTCCCTCTGTTTCTTTCAAGGTATTTGAAAAAAAAAAAATCCAGAATTGGAACTCACCAGTGAGGTGCAAACTCTACAGAGGAATAGTTTTGAGAGGTTATATAACACTGGGACTGTCGGAGTTAAACTGAACAAATGAAGCACTTCAGCTTTCAATATAAAAGACAGTTGTTTAAAGTAGATGACTGCAAGGTAACAAACACTGAAAGCCACAGCCCGCTCTTACTGGCCACTTTCAGAATGGAAACCTTTATGGAAAAGGCTCCAGTTTATCAAAAGGTTGTTGGATATTAGTTTTTTCTTGGCAGTCAACCAGTATGAACTTTTACAGCTCTACTGAAATCAGCGTTGTCTAGAAAAGTTTAAGATCTGACTGACTATTTCTAGCTAGCTGGACTTTGTCTGCATTGGAAAGTCTCAAAAATGGTCTGCACTAATGACATTCTATTAAATCATCTAATTTAATGATATTAACAATAACGGAGGTGTTGGCAGTTGGAGTAAACGACGAAACATTCTCACCATCATCCAAACCTAAACGATTCCCTCTTCTTTTGAAAACTGTGCAATTTGTAATGCCTATTTTTTTATCGAATAAATCTCTGCTAATAAGATCTATAATTACAAAGCAGGAAGGCATAACAAGATGGGCTGATTACAACGCAGGAAGCATCGATGAGTACTTCTCATTCCCCAGAGGATGAAGCTCTCTGGTGGTGGTGCTGGCATGCTTAGGGCTGCTCTTTCTAAACATTTTTATTTTGAAGGAATTGTGTTTATGGGAGCTTAAATTACTAGTTTGACATGCTCAGCAGCTCTTTTTATAGCTGCTGTTTGCTTTCTTTTTTGGTATTAATTTCTGCCTCTCACAGAAGTATCACAACATAGTAACAGAGACTCTGTGAGGAATATCCGAGGAACAGCTCTGCTTCTATGGCTGCAGTCTCCTGACCCGATCCTGCGAGAATTTAATAATCCAGCTATTGAGGTTTGTTTCAACATTGTGGTTTATTTGGATAAGAAAGGCATTGCTACATCTCCTGAGTTTATGTTCCACATCTTCAGACTCTCTTACTTTGGAGTCCCAGAATGTATCCCAGAAGGTTTGAGCTGGGGACTGGGACAAACAGCAAAGTCTTGTATTTCAGATGTTGTCCCCAGTTCGGGACCAAAGTCTAGCCAATGGGAAGCTGGCAACCTGCTTCTCTCACCCTACTCCTTAAGGTAGATACCCCTAAGAAATTCTCTTCTTGTCCATCTCCTTAGCAACATGCTAACATTGAAATGAAAATGTAGTATCTAGAGCTTGCCTGAGGGTTGCTGTCTTTCCTGTTCTAAGCATTCCCTAATTTACTCTCTCTTCCTCCTTATTGCTGTGTGGAGGTCTTTGCATTTTAGTGTTAGAAAAGTTGCCTGTGGTGTTTTGAAGGGCTGACTGGCACGATGACGAACTAAAACAGGTGGTTGTACTTGGTTAGTGGGAGATGCCAAGCACACAGCATGTGAAACTCCACAATCGGTGAACTTCTGAATGAGCAGAAGTTTGAAAGAATGTCAGCCCCAGATCAGGGAGAGGTTTGTGGTATCAAACTCCACTAGATAAGGTTGTGTCTAAACGGGAATATAACACAGCTCCATGTTTTACCTGTCACTACCTGCTAAAGCTGAAGGTGACTGCTCAGGCAGCTTCGAGAAGGCAACCTCAAAACAAGCTCACTCAGGAATTGGAGGAAAAGAGACTATCTGGGCTGTTGCCTCTCTCTGTTCTAAAGGCACAGGGTAAAGAGCTTTCCTCTCCCAGACGTGCTGTCCATAGGACTATTGATTCCCAGGCATTGCCTTAGCAGGTAGATATCAAAGGATCGATCAGTGTGGGGCTTGCGGGGCAGTCAGAGCAGAGGCACGCTGTGCCAGGCCTTGTGCAAAGGTGGTATAGGAGCCTTTTTAGCTGATGAGCTTATGCTCTAAACAGAAAACAAAAAGAAAGGATGAGAAGGAAGTAGTACAATCTATTACAAGCCAACGTGTGGCAGCAGACAACATTTTTACAATAGAGACAATTTTCAATTAATCTTTTAGGGTAAATTATTCTAGGAGGGTTGTAAGAAGGAAGATGAGAGAGTGAAGGGAGAGAACAGGATTAGAAGTTGGGGGAAAAAATATGAAGTGTGTGACCATGATCCAGACGTATAAATACATTCATAAAACAAATAAAAATTGTTTATGTTGATCCATAAGCAATTAGAGGAATAAGAAGGAAAATAATTTAAAATATGCTTCCTGTTTCGGATAAGATTAACAGAGACAGAAGGAGTTAATAAGGTTATTTTAAGGTCAATCCCATGTGGAGACAAAGGCTGCAGTATGATCACGTCTCTGATTACACACTTGAAAATCCACAGATGCAGAGTAAAAACTAGGCATAGAAAAAATAAACATGGTTAAGTTACCAAAAAATCTGAAAAAGGACCCCATGTAGGGGTTGGTAGAGCTTCTAAACAGATGTTCCCTTTTTCTTCGTCTGAGACATCCATGTATAAGGGTGATTTAAAGTACTGCAGGTACAGCACTGTTTCAAAATCGTGGCAGATGTGTTTAGAGAGTAACTTACAGGGACTTTGCCAACTTACAGGCAGGTTTGGCTATTACACTTTGCTTTAAGTCTCACTGTGAATAGTGACCTTTAGATGCCTGTGTTCCATACCAGCTATTTTTCTCTCTCTGCTTTGTTGGAGTTGCAGAAAGAGAGCAAAGTGACTACCAAGGAAAACAGAAAACACAGCCTTACCCTTAGCGCTCCAAATTTTGTAAAATGAAACGTCCTAGCATATCCTAGAAGCTCTGAACTCTTTCAGGAGTGAGTAATTCTACCCATGTGAATGTTCTCTTTTAGAAAGGTCAAAGAGTTGGTTTTTGCAAGCGTAGGCAAGGGAATGAATTTTTTTAAATTTTTTCTTTATTAGCCCTTTAATATAGAGTTTATTCTAACTCATTTTTAAGTCAATTTTCCCGTTAAGCTGAGGTGCTTCAAGTGTTCATGGAGACATGGATGCCATCCACTTGTTTAATGTAGGCTACTAGTGTTTTGCTCTACCCTAGAGCAGTAGTAAAGCAAAAAAGTTTTAAAAGACTACTGTAAACCGGACACTATTTTTAATATCAACAGAAAAAGAGAAAAAAAAACTTGAAAAGTTCTGAAATGAGTGTGAGTTTTAAAGTTTTAGAGTTATACCTGGGTGTATTTTACCTGCCAGGGTGGGATTCAGGTCTCTTTCTCTTGCAAGGTTTTATCATCACCTGCAAATATGTTTTGAAAAGAGACCAGGCAGTCAAGTCTGTGGAAATACTTGAGTGGCGTTTCACTGGGTGTGTGAGGTGCGATGCAGAATTCCAAGCTGTGTGGGTTTACGGGGCACTGAGAGAGGTGAGCTGAGCTGATCAGCTCTGCAAAGCAGAAGGACTAGAGAAATGACATCCTGATGAACTCTGTTGCAAAGGGATTAGGAAGATGGTTTCCTGC